>NW_003315884.1:927960-987742 GCF_000151265.4 Micromonas pusilla CCMP1545
CGAACCCGGACGCTTGCGCTTTCGCCCTGCGGTCGCCTCTGAACGCGCGCGCGATGAACGCGCCCCCCGGGTCGTGGTCCGGGAGTCCGACCCCGGGGAGGGCGTCCAGGGTGACGCGATGCGCGGGCGCGGACGACGACGCGTTCGCGTTCGCGTTCGGGGGCGGGCGCCCCGGCTGGAGGACGACGCGCGCGTTGGTCTCTTCCCACGCGCGGTGGGGTTCGCGCGAGGACGACGCGGCGAGGCACCCCATGGACACGGCGAGTCGCGAGACGAGGGACGCGAGGGTTTCGGTCTCCACGCGCGCGTGGACGACGGGCATGGTCGCGGCGGCCTTTCCCGGGGGGGGGGGGGGGGCGCGGTCGTTGAGTGAGGAGTCGAACTTTTTTCAGGGAGTTCTGCTACTTTGAATATTTCAAAGGGGAAGAGCAAGAGTGGTCAACCGCCGCTACCAACTCGTACAACTTGCCCTAGTCGTTCTAGTAATTGCTATAAGACCTATAGGGCTAGTCGTTCACGTGTACCGCGCGATGTAAGTGCCGTCTGCCCCGAAGTGGATCGACGTGATGCGATCACTCATATCGTTGTCATAGATGCTTTCGTCATCGAAGTTGCCCCACCACATCTTACCGTTTTCCAGCCTCACGAAGTACTCGCCGTTAGGACCGAGGGACACGAACTTCGGGGCACTCTTATCGCGACCTTTGTACCCTAGCACATTTTCGAGCTTGGCGGGCACGTTGCACCAAGACCAAGTGCCGTCTGACCATAAGACACAATACGAGTTATGGACCCGGCCGAAAGCCAGGCATACCGGCACTGTAGGATTCTCATTGATGGCATCGGTCAAAGAATTAGGTACATTGTTCCACTGTGAAACGCCGCTGTCGTACCGAACGTACCAGCGATCCATCGAGCCCATCGCGACGTACGTAGGCTTTGGCTGATTTGCACCGCGATGGTGCAATTTGTTGTACAGCCCGGTCGGCATACCCTCGGTGTAGGAATACCCACCATGGTCGTAAACCATCAAGGTGGCCCTGTCGCCCATCGCAATGCAGCTCACGCTCTCGTCAAAATTTTCGTTGACATCTTCGTTATGAAAGGTGTAGGCATGTGCGTACAGGCCGCGCTCGCGTCGGAGAGCTTTCTGTTCCTCTTGCCTTTTCTTCTCAGCAGCTTGTCTTTTCTTCTCAGCCTCAACCCGTTCCGCTTGCCTCTTCTTCTCAGCCTCAGCCTCTTGTCGTTTTTCCTCTCGGCTTGCTCGATGGCGTTCAGGCGTCTTTTGAATTCGTCGCGGCACGCGGTCATCTCCGCGATGTGACCTTCGACGTCTTGCAACTCCAGGCGAAGGCAGTCTGCGATCCAGTTCGCCTCCTCACGGTCGACTTCTTCCGCGCGGCGAGTGGCGACGGCGGGGACATTTTCTCGCTCGTAGTACCCTTTGCCCGTGTGCACCCTCGGGTTGATAAAGATGGCCTCCATCTCCTCGTATGTGCAGTTCTTTCGGAACATCTGAGTCCGGCGTTCGCGCCTCGGATGCTGAATGACCGTGCCCACGCAGCGGGTGGTGTAGTACACGTTGATCCTGGACGGGCAGCGAGTCCCTTCTCCATCGCTCACGACTTGCGTGAACGCGATAACCCTGCTCGCCTCGTTGTACTGAACCTCTTGCCACATATGTAGATTGGCAATCATCCGCACTTGCTCAAGGCTAAAACCTTGAGCTGGAGTTACGGGACCGGGACACATGGTCGCCGTCCCGCGGCGCGGCCGGCAGTGATCCCGAAACCCTATCTCGACAGTTTTTCGACAAGACAACTCATCAGCTCGATCGCGGTCCCCCACTCGCGATATCCAGGCGCGCTTCCGCTTCGACCGCGCGCGCGCGCGAGCGCGATGGCGACCGCGGCCGCGCGCGTCGCCACCCCCGCGCGCGTCGCCGCCGTCCACCGCGCGGCGCATCGATGGAGACGTCACCCCGGCTCGACGCCGGCGACGCGACCTGACCTCTGCGCGCGGGCGTCGTTAACGACCTCGTCGTCGTCCGCGACCTGGACGCCGTCGTCCTCCGAGCGCGGACGCGCGCGCGGGGTGACGAGGTGGGAGATCGCGCGCGAACGCTCCCATCGCCACTTCGCGTCCGCGCCGTTCGTCGCGTCCGCGGCCGCGTCCGGCGGCGCGGGCGCGGCCGTGCGCGACGGCGACGGCGACAAAACGTACGAAGCCATCATCGTCGTCGCCGGCGGGATGACGGACGACGGCGGCCTCCCCGCGTGGGTCACGTCCCGGCTCGACTTCGTGAAGGAAGAGTACGACCGGCACGTCGCGGCGAAGAGGGAGGCTCCCTACGTCGTCCTCGCCGGGAGCGCGACGCCGCACAAGCCTCCGCCGCTCGCGAAGGGCGGATTCTTGCTGCACGAGTCCACGGCGATGGCGACGTACCTCGCGGACCGCGGCGTCCCGCGGGCAAAGATGTTGAAAGACACCGCGTCCATGGACACGATCGGGAACGCGTACTTCACGCTGACGTCGCACGCGATCCCGCGGGGGTGGCGGGACGTCCTGATCGTCACGTCGAAGTTTCACATGGGCCGCACGAGGGCGGCGTTCGAGTGGGTGTGGAACCTCTACGTCCCGTCGTCCGACGGCGCGGGGGCCGCGGCGGGCGACGCGGCGCCGTCTGCCCCGCACGTGCGCCTCTCGTTTCACGCGACGCCAGACGACGGCTTAGACGCGAGCGTGATCGAAGCTCGAGCGGCGAGGGAGGCGAAGAGCGAGGCGGCGTTGCGGAAGAACGCGACGGAGATGACGACGCTCGCCGCGTTCGCGGAGTGGCAGTTCACGACGCACATGTGCTACGCGGTGCTGAGGCAGGACGAGATCGGGGAGTTCGAGGAGATGAAGACGGACCCGGCGCTGAAGTCGTATTGAGACGGGACGCGACGCGACGCGACGCGCGTCCTGGTGCTGCGGCGAGCGCGTCGCTTCTTCTTAGTGTGTTCTATTATCGTGATTATTCATTCGCGGGCGTTCCAGAGTTTCTCTTCCCGTCGTCTGTCTTCTTCCGGTGGTCCTTCTCTCCTTCTCGCCCTCCCTCGTCACCGGCGCCCCCCGTATCGGTCCGGGTTCATCAACCGGTCCAGGACGACGTTCAGATCTACTGGCTGCCCCGCGTCCTGCATCTGTCGAATCACCCCCCGGACTTGCTCGCGCGTGAACCCCATGTTCGCGAAGTCGTCCACGATCTTCTCCATGCTCACCTTGACCTGGGTGTTTTGAAGCGACGCCGGCGGCGCGTGCCGCCCCGGCGGCGGCCCAGGGCGGTACGGCGGCGGCGGGCTCGGGCCTCTGTCGTACGACGGCGGAGGTGGCGGCGGCGGCGGGCCACCCGAGTGGTGATGCGGCGGCGGCGGGCCGCCCGAGTGGTGTTGCGGCGGCGCCGGGTGGTGATGGCGGTGAGGTTGATGATGCGGCGGCGGCGGTCCCCCGCCGCCGTACGGAGACCCGTACGCCGGCGACGGCGGCGACTGAGGAAGCGGCGGCATCCCGTGCGGCTGCGGCGGCGGCGGCCCAGCCGGAGCCCAGGACCCCGCTCCCGGCGAAAGGTTCTGTTGGTACGACGGCGAAGGGCGCGCGTCGACGATCGGGACGCCGACGGCGACCGCCGGCGGCGCCTCCGGCGGCGCCGACGCCGCCGCGGACTCCGGCTCCGGCTCTGGCGCGCGCGTCGGCGTCGGCGTCGGCGACACGGAGAGCTTCTCCACGAGCTCCGCGATCGGTGGCGCCGGCGCCGGCGCCGCCGTGGACGACTCCTCCGGGACGGCCCGTTCCAACGCGCGCGCCAGGCTCTTGAGTTCGCCCGTCGCTTCCGCGAGCGCCTTGACGTTTTCGTCGTTCGCCTCGAGCGCTCCCTCGATCGCGGTCAAGCGGGACGTTATCTCTTCCAGGGCGTTCGCGACGTTCCCGGTGAACTTCCGCATCGAGCTCTCTGCGGGTTCGCGGAAGCGGGGGGGCGGGGGTGAGCGCGCGGGAGGGGCGCGCGGGCGAGATCTCCTTCCATAATTCGCGCTAACAACGACCGAGTCGCGCGGGCATCGGACGGACGGATTCCTCGGCGGTCCGCGCGGGGACGGACGGGGTCACGCACCCACGGCGTCGCGGATCATCTCCGCGATCGCGCCAGTCGCGGGGACGTCATCCCCCGCCGCCCCGCCCCCGCTCGGGGTCGCGTGCTCGCCCGCGAGCTTCGCCTCCGCGTGCTGAAGCATCGACGAGCTCGGCGCCGTCTCCGGGACGACGGGCGCGCGCTCGGGGAGCTCCGCCGCCTCCGCGACCGGCGGTTTCTTCGGGGGCAAAGGCGCGAGGAGGTCGAACGGGTCCGGCGCGTCGCCGATCGTCATGCTCTCTCTCGGGTGTCCTGGGGGGGACAGCCGCGCGCGTCGCGTGGGTGGGTGTGCCAAAGTCATCAGGCGGGACGAAAAGAGAACTGCAAATCCTACCCATAACCTTAGATAAGGTTATCGACCTCGTCAGCTCGCGGCTCGTGGAAGATATTTTTTAACCTAACCGGCCCATTTTTCGACTCCCTGCTTTTTTCTATACCAGAAATATCTCGCGACAAAGCCTACCCAAAACTGGATAAAATAACCCGTCCGTTGGGGGTTCAAGCTCCGACGTGGAATCGAATGGAAAAGAAAAGGCGATTCTCGCTCTGCCAACTCGATGGAACCCCCCGGGGACGATCTCGATTATTACCACCGAGGAGCGCGAGTGTTTCCAGGAACGCGGAGTCACGATTGGCGCAGCGCGTTTTTTTGTCGCCGTCGACGAATGAGCGCGCGCGTCGTTGCACGCTTCGCGAATTGACTACCCCGGGTGACTCGGACCATAAAGTCCAAAAGCGAGGCAAAGAAGCGGGACGAATGCGCGTCCGCCGCGACGCACTCACGTCCGCGCGGGAGAGCGCTGCACGCACGAAAGCGGTCGAGAAGGCTCGTGCGCGTCGTTAAGAACAGTTCCCCCGCGAAACACGCGCGCGCGCGCGAACGGGGTGCCGCGCATTACGCGTCGACCGGAACACATTACGCGGCGGGGGGATTTATTTCCGCGTGCTTCGACGGGAAAGGGAGGGAAAAATGCTCGCATGCTTCGCGTCCGGGTCCGGCCTGGACGCGCGCGGGGGGAAGCGCTTGAAGACGCGCGTCGACGGGCCGAGCACGTCGGGGAGCTTCATCCCCGCGGCGACCGCGGGTGCGTCCGCGTTCCCGTCGCGAAGACGCGCGACTTTTCGTTCCCGGAAGCGTCGGCCCTTCCGCGTTTTTCCCTCCATCTTATTTACCCCGCGCCGACGCTGACGCCCCAACCGTCGTCTCGCAGAGGAAGAAGAGCGCGTGCACCGCGAACTCGCCGCGCTTCGCGACCGCGTCTCTGACGGGTACGTCCGCGCGTCGTCTCCCCGCTCGCGCGCGAATCCCGCGCTCGCGCGCGGCGCGAGACGCGAGCGTCGACCGAAAACCGTCTCGTCCATCTTCCGGGAAACGCGACGCGGCCCCGGCGGCGCCCCGATCGCGATTCGTCCCGTCCCTCCCTCCCTTTCCCGCGAACGTTCGCTCACGCGCTCGCTCCCCCCCGAACCCCACCCCCTCCCGCGTCGCGCTCCGCAGGGACAGAGGGAAGATCGAGGAGGTCGTCTTGGGCGCGGGCGCGAACGGGATCGCGTTCGTGGCGCCGTCGCCGCGCGTCAGCGTCGCGTTCGAGGGCGACGTCGCGGTGTACTTTCGCGGCGACCCCATCGCGACGCTCGGGGACGACGCGGAGTCCCCCGCGCACGAGATCTTGCGCAGGTACGGCGCGGGGCGGCCGAGCGACCCGAGCGGAGACGACGACGTCCTGAACGTGTCGCAGCTCCCCGGGTCGTTCGCGATCCTATTGTTCGATAAGCTCGCCGGGAAGACGCTCGCGGCGAGGGACGCGAGAGGGGGCGAGGCGCTGTTTTGGGGCACGAAGGATCGAGGGCGGACGCTGCTGTTCGGGTCCGATCTGGGGATGCTCGAGAGGGAGTGCGCGGACGCGGACGCGTTCCCGGTCGGGACGCTGTTCGTGAGCAAATCCGGGGAGCTCACCGGGGAGCTCACGATGCTCATGGGGTCGGAGTGGGGGACGTGGGTCGACTCCGAGGCGGAGGAGGATGAGACGGACTTTCTCGTCGGCTACGCGAGCGCCGCCGCGAGCGCGGAGCGGCGGTGGCACAACGCCACGGGGGGGCTCACGGCTGGTTTGGGGTTGAACGGGTGCAATCGTCAAGCGAGTTTCGGGACGCTTCAAGCGGCGATGCACGGGAGCGGGTCGTTGCATCGGATCGACTCGAACGCGTCGTTGCAGAGCTTGGAGAGCGGGGGCGCGTTGAACCAGTCCGCGGCGGCGTGATTCGCCGCGGTCCGCGTCGCGCTCTTTTGAGGTCGACCGTCGCTAGCGCGTCGATCTTCTGTACCACCATCCCAGCTCGCTGTGGCTCGCGTGATATCACTCGCGGTCCCCGTCGCGTATTCTGGTCTAGTTAAACTCATACTGTGTTCATAGTCTCACTTAGCCGGTGTTGCCGGAAAGATGGGTTGTTATTATCATATATTCATTCCGACGTGGCACACGACGGGGAAGGAACGATCGTCGACTCAACTCTTCCCCGCGACGTTCCCGCTGCCCGCCACTTCGCCCCCCCCGATCCCGCTCCCGCTCCCGCTCCCGATCGCGCGCTTCCCCGCCTCGATCGCGGCCGCCCACTCCTCGTGGCTCCGCCCCGGTTTCAACAAAAACGCGGCGACTGCGGAGCCGAAACACAGCGCCATCGCGACGACGAGCGCGGCGGTGTAGTCCCCGTTCGCGTCGTACAACAACCCCGCGGTCCACGGCGCGGCGAGACCGGCGACGCCCCACGCGGTGTACACCTTACCGTACTGCCTCGCGAAGTCCCTCGGCCCCGTGCGTCGCCTGAGCTCGACGGGAACCGCGGACGCGAAGACGCCGTAGACGACGGAAGCCGCCGCAAGCGCTGCTTGCGCGGCCACCACCGAGCTCTCTGCGCCCGCGCCCCACGCCATGAGCGGCACCGCGACGAACGGGACGACGCGCAACACCTTCGTCGCGCCGCACCACGCGCGGTCGCACGCCCACCCGCCTAACACCCTCCCGAACGTCGTGAACAGAGACACGATGGACACCCCCGCGGTGGCGACGCCGATCGCGGCGCCGTGGCACTGCAACAACGCGCTCGCGTGCGCCACGACCATCAACCCCGCGAACGACCCCAACCCGAGAGAACTCCACAGCGTGAACATCGCGGGTTTCAGCTGCGCGTCGCGCTCGAGCTCCTCCGGCGTTTTCTCTCCGTCGTTCTTATCCCGCTTCCGATCTGCGAGCGGGGCGTCCAAACCCCCGAGCGACAGAAGTAACCACAGCGGCGCGGAGGACGCGATCAGCGCCGCGCCCATCCCGCTCAGCGCGAGCTGGACCCCTCCCGCGTCGAGAAGCGCTCTGATTATCGGCGCGAACACGAACGCGCCGCCCGCGCGCGCGGAGGTGACCAACCCGGTCGTCAGCCCCTCGCCGAGCAGAGACCGCGCGCCGTTCTCCGCGCCTGAGATTTGCACGGAGAGGCCGTAGCCCACCCCCGCGGCGGCGCCAAACATGGCCCCGTAACCGACGAACAGCGGCACCACGGAGACGTATGACAGCGCTTTCGACGCGACGAGCATCCCGGCGCCGGCGATGAGCGCGGACCCGGACGCGATGACCGCGGGGTTCAGCCGAGAGTACAGCGCCGGCCCGAGCTTGAACACGGACGCGGTGAAGGCGATCGTCGCGAGCGAGAACACGCCGGAGAGGACGCCGCGCCCGACCCCGAGCGCTTGCTCGAGCGGGACGAGGTAGCACGACCAGCAGTAGAGCGTCCCGAGGAGGACGTTGAGCAACACCGCGCCGATGAACGCGAACGACGCGCGCGAGGTCTCGTCGGTGAAACCCTTCGAGATGTCGTCGGAGGGGGACGCGGTCGCGGCGGCGGCCGCGGCGACGCGCGCGCCGCGACGTCGCCGCTCGCCGACGGGAATCCGATGCGGCGGTTTCGTCGACGGTTTCGGTTTCGTCGACGACGGTTTCGTCGAGCACGACGCCGCGAGTCCGCGGCGTCGTTCCGCCGAGGACGCGCGCGACGTCGCGACGACGGCGGGGGGGATCGAGATCGAGCGATATCGGTGCGTCGTCGCGCGACGCATCGCTCGCGCCCCGGTCGCGCTCTGAAGACGCGCTCGCCCACCCCGCGCGCGGTGGGCGGTCGCGATGCACATCGCGACCGATGCCGAGCCGGTCATCGCGCGCGATGCGACGGACGCGGCGAGGAGTGCGCGCGCGTCGGGGCGCCGCCTTAGCCCTTTTCGCAGGGCTTTATTCCTGTGTGAGGGCCAATCCATACAAAGCAAGTACATCGGTCAGTTGAAAGGAGACGCGATCAAATGTTGAAACCGAGGGACGGGTGAAAAACGTTTTTTAGAACGCACCTGAAGCCAGCCTTGAAGCGCGCAGCGCGATTCAAACGCGAGCGCTCTCGCCTTCAGTCGTCGCCGCGCCACCGCCTCGTCTCCTCGCGCGATGACGGTGGAGCGCGCGAGCGAGGGGCTCGCGCAGATGCGGATCTCCGCGGACTCGCCGCGGACCGCCGCGAGCAAGCCGCCGACGCCCGTGCGCCTCACCGTCGCCGACGTCGCGTCGTCGCTTCCGACGAAACCGTGCGTCGACTTCGTGGACGCGCGCGTGAACGACGCCCCCGGCCCGGTGCGCTTCGTCGCGTTCCGTAACCACTACGCGTCGAGCGTCACCGTCAAGGTGAAGCTCGCGACGAAGGTCCCGGTGAAGACGCCCGCGGGGACGCTGCAGAACGCCGGGGAGTCGCGGTGGGTCACGGCTCTCAGAGACGTTCGCGCGATGGAGAACTGCCATCACGAGGACGACGCGCAGGCGCTGAACGCGCTCGAGCTCCCGAGGGTGTCCCCCGACGGGATCGCGCTGAACGGCATCGTCGCGATCAGGGTGTACGCGTCGAACCCGTCCCCGCGATGGGCGACCGAGCGCGTGCGCGTGAAGCGATTGGTCGCGTTCAGAGACGGCACCGAGCGGAGCGTGCGAGCCGCGGTGCTCGCGGCCTCGTCGTCGTCGTCGTCGTCGTCTTCCACGACGCGCCGCGGTGCCGCGCGCGCGTCGTCGACGCCGGAGAAGGAGGATTCGACGACGACGTCCGCGACATCGAAAGACCTGGACGACATGGACCCCGAGGACGGGATAGCGCTCGCGTGTAAGGACGCGCGCGGCGCGATGCGACGAGCGTTCGAACGACGAGCGGCGTCGGAGGGGGCGAGTGCGACGCGGGAGGTCGGGCGGGCGGTCTTCGGCGCGGCGCGGGACGACGTCGTCCTCGTGGAGTGAACTCACGGCGGGCGTTAGCTTAGCTTCGTAGCGCGTTACTATCTCGTAGTCTAGCTAGGGTGATCTATCGTCGTCCGCGCCCGCCGCGGCCGCGGCCGCCGCCGTCGTCGGTTTCGCGCGGCGCGAAGCGAAACAACGCCGCGGCGAGCTCCGCGCCGTCCGCGACTCCACCGCCTTCGAGGTCCAGCTCACGTTGCAACCGAGCGGCGAGAGCGGCGTCGTCCTCGACGGCGGCGTCCTCGACGTGACCGTCGTCGCGCTCGTCTACATCGCGACGGCCTCTCCCGCGCCCGCGCCCGCGCCCGCGCCCGCGTCCGCCGCCGCGGTCTCTGTCTCTGTCGCCGCGGCCGCCGCGATCGCCGCGATCGCGGTCGTCCGCGAACCGCTCGAGAAGACGAAGCCTTCGCGCCGCGTGGTCGATCCCAGCGCTCGAACTGACGAGCGGTTCCGGTTCGATCGCCGCCGGCGCTTCCGGCGCGAATCCGGGAGGCGGACCGCTCCGCGTCGGCGTCGGCGTCGGCGCCGCGACCGCGTTCGTCGCCTCCGTTCGCTTCGGAGGCGACGCCGGCTTCTCGCGCGGGACGAACGCGGTCGCGGTCTCGGTCTCGGTCGCGGTCGCGGTCCCCGCCGCCGCGGCCTCGCGCTCCGCCCTCGTCGGCGGCAGCTTCGGACGCTGCCGCGGCGTGAACGCCTCAGCCTCGGCCGTTTTGGCCTCGGCCTCGGGCGCGGTCCTCCGCGCCTCCGGCGCCGGCGCCGGACGCCTCGCCGGCGCCGCCGCCTTCTCCGCCTTCGCGCGCTCCGCCGCCCTCGCGGCGGCGAACCTCCCTTCCATCGCGGCCGCCTCCGCCGCCGCGGCGTCGCGCGGGTCGTACGGCTCGAACTTCGGCGCGGCGCTCGCGACGGCCGCGGTCGCGTCGCCGGCGTTCATCCCCTTCGCGGCTCGGCGCGCCTCGTGCGTCGCCGCGAGCGTCTCGACGCGTCCTCCGAGGGATCGAAGGTCGTCGCCGCCGAACAGCAGCAGGCCGTGCTCGGCGCGGACGACGACGCCCGCGGGGACGAGAACCTTCGCCCCCGGGGCGATGTCGTCCGGGATCCCCGGGACGGGGCGGTGCTCGATCCCTACGACGACGGCGTCGCCGTCCGTGAGCTCCCATCGCGTGAGCCTCCTCCGCGACGCGCCTCCTCCTCCGCGTCCTCCTCGCCCCCGTCCGCCGCCGCCGCCGTCCGTCCGTCCTCCTTCGATCTCGTCGCGGCCGCCACCGCCGCGCGCGGGTCTCGAGATGTCGCGCGCGTCGACGACCTGGAGGACCGCGGGCCCTCTCACGCCCTTCGCGGCGACCGAGGCGGGGAGGCATCCCACGCCGACCGCGCGAAGGTCCGCGTTCGCGAGGCGCGCGCGCGCGGCGTCGACGTCGCCCTTCGACGCCCTCGCCGCGTTCGCGATCGCGCTCGCGTCGAGGTGCCATCCCTCCGCGGCGAGGATATCCGCGAGCGGGGACGTCCCCGCCGCGGGCGACGCCATCCGCGCCGCGTTCTCCGCGCGGGAGGGTGTGCGCTTGCACCTGCAGATCGCTCGAAACCAACAACGAACGCGGCTTGAGCGCGCGTCTGATTCTTTTTGAACGCCACTGGATCGCGCGCGGCGTCGCTGCTCCACCTCCCGCACGCACGATGATCCCCACGCGGGTGACGCACAACCCGATCATCGGCCCCGGGGTCGTCCCCATGGGCGTCGACCCCGCGTACGACGCGCAGTACGCCAAGCACGGCGCGCCGACGCGGCACGTCGCGTCGCACGGCAACGGGCGTCCGTTCGTCGTCGAGCCCGCGACGCCGAACACGAACACGCAGATGCCGTACGTCACCGGGACGACGGTGCTCGGGATGAAGTACAAAGGTGGCGTCATGATCGCGTGCGATACCCTCGGTGCGTCCCCGCTCGTCGACGGATCCGCGCGCTCGAGACGCGCGGACGCAACCCTAAAAAGTCTTCGCTCGCGCGATCTCAGATCCTCCGAGGGACGCGCGGATCTGACGTTTCCCCTCCTCGTTTCCTTCCCCCGTGAACAGCGAGCTATGGCTCCACGAAGCGGTACAAGTCCATCGATCGCGTGAAGGTCGTGAACTCGACCACGATCATCGGCTTCACGGGCGAGCTGTCGGACTTCGATTACATCATGACCCTCCTGAACGAGCTCTCGACGACGGATTTCTGCGAGGACGACGGCAAAGAGCTCTCGCCGATGGAGATTCACTCGTACCTGACGCGCGTGATGTACAACCGCCGGAACAAGTTCGACCCGCTGTGGAACTCGTTGGTCGTCGCGGGAGTGAAGAACGGGCGGATTTTCTTGGGCATGGTGGGCATGATCGGGCAGCACTACGAAGACTCGCACATCGCGGCCGGGTTCGGGAACCACGTCGCGAGACCGCTGTTCCGGGAGAAGCACTCGGACGACATGTCCGAGGAGGACGCGCGGACGCTCATGGAGAGCTGCTTGAAAGCGTGCGTGATGAGGGATAAGAGCATGATGAACAAGTTTCAGATCGCAAAGGTGGAGGAAGGGAAGGCGCCGGAGATCTCCGAGCCGTTTTCGGTGGCGACGGAATGGAACCTGCGGTCGTATCACAACCCGACGGAGTTCGCGCCGGGGTGCTGGTGATGGACCTGTACTGTAGCGCGTTTGGGGTGGGGATCTGTACTCGTAATAGAACGAAACGAAAAAAATCATTCATTCAATCGTTCGTTCGCCGCCGGCGTCGTTCGCCTCACCGCAGCGGGTGCTTCCCTAAGACGCTCGCCTTCAACCCTTTAAACGCGAGCGCGGGGTGGTACACGATCGGCGCGAACTCGTGCGACCCCCCGACGTTCATCAGGTGCACGGCATCGGTCAGCCCCTCCTTGTTTTGCATCGAGTGCTCCAGCGCTTGCTCGCTGTCCATGGACTCGACGAAGTCCTCGAGCTTCCGCGCGAGCGTCGCCGCCGTGACTTGGCCGTTTCTCACCTTGTCTAGAATCTCCTTCTCCCACGCGAGGTCGACCTCCCAGAGCGTCCCCGCGTTCGCGTTGTTCTTCGCCCGCTTATGTGGCGGCTCCGCGAACGCCGCGGAGTCCTTCAGACACCCCGCGATCGCGCGCGAGACGTCGGGGATGTACCGTTGTAAAACTTTTTTCCTCGCGCGCTTCTCCTTTGCCGCTTGCGCTCTGGAGATTTTCCCTTTCAACTGGATCGCGCACGCTCGGATAGCGCGGTCGACCGCCTCCGCGATGTCGACGTTATCGTCCCCGATGTACTCCTTCGACGTCCCTTTGAACGGAATCTTCGTGGACACGATCGAGACGAAGATGCCGATCTTGTCGTTGTTCTTGTCGATCTTGTACGACCCCCAGTTCAGACGTTGCACGCACCTCGTGACGACGTCGCTCCCCGCCTCGAACAGCAACGGGATCCGGTTCGCGAACCGGAACACGTTGAACCCTGCCTTGACGTCTTTCCCCCCCAGAGAAACGCACGCTTCGACGATCAGCGGGTGCCCCGCGCACGCGAGCGCCGGGCCGACGAACGATGCGACCCAGTCTGGGGAGAGCTCCTTCATGATCCCTAACCGCAGGTTGTACTCCCCCGCGGGGGATAAGCACCCGCCGTCCGGGTCCGCGAACCGCGCGGACGACAGGAGCTGCTGGATGCGCGTCCCCTGCGTGTCCGTGACTTCTTTCGGGGGCATCTGAGCGTCGAACCCTTTCCCGAGCTCGGCGATCAGCCGCCCCGCGTGCGCCTTGTCAATGCACGTGAACTCCTTCTGAAGAAAGTTCTGCAGCGTCTTCTCTCGCGTGTTCGAGAGGAGGTCCTTAATCAGCAGCTGGTTCTCCTTCGCCGCGGACGGGTGGTGCTTCGTCGTCGTCGGCAGCGTCGGCATCACCTCCGTCCTCCTGCGGAAGACGACGTCCACGTTCCCCTTGGCATCCGTCGCGCCGACGTATTTGAAGTTGAACTGCGCGTACGGCGTCACGATCGCCATCTGCCGCAAGTACGACAGCACCTTGTTCCTGTACGCGCTCCAGTTGCCCTCGATGATGACGCTCAAGATGGCGCCGTTCCAGTTCTTGTCGTTGTCCGTCTTCTCCTCCTTGTGCACGTTGGGCTCGTTCCGCTCGATGTCAATGTCGAGCACGTAGTTGCTTATGAACTTCTGGTTCGGCTGCGCGCTCGTGATGTTGATGGGCAGCCCGGTCGTCTGCTTACTCCATATCAGCGCCATCTTGCTCCCCAGCCCAAACTTCCCTCTCGTCTGACGCACGCCGTACTTGGTCCCGGACAGGACCCTTCCGAGCATGTTCGGGATGTCGTTGTGCGCCATCCCTTTCCCGTTGTCCTCCACGGTGATCCTGAAGAACGCCTTCTTCCCGCCGCCGGGGACTCTCGTGCCGTCGCCGCCGCCGCCTTTCTTCGCCGCCGCGTTCGCTTTCCTCTCCTCTTGTTTCAGCCGCTTCGTCTTCTCCTTCTCTGTCTCGAAGTCCGCGTAGAGGGAGTCGTCCTGCCGCACGTGCGTCTTCAGGCCGATCAGCTCCTCGTACTGCGTCAGCGTCACCTCCTCGATGGAGATGTTGATCTCCGGGAGCATCCCGATGCTCTCCGCGCTGTCCAAGGAGTTCTCGATGAACTCTCTCAGCGTCGTGTACAGCGATTTCCCCGCGTTCTCGAACCCGGCGATGCCCTTGTTGTCCTGGAAAAACTCCGCGGGGGACTTGCTCTTCAAGTTTTTATCCCCCGCGCCCTTCGAGCCCGCGCCGGAGCCCTTGGGAGGCATGACGCGCGAGGGTGGACGCGCCTCTGATCCCCGCCTCGATCGACCTCGCCGCCGTCTCGCGCGGTGTGACGCGCCGACGCCGCGACGACGCGCGGACGACGCGCGCGAGCGGAGTGCCTTTTTTCGATCGAGGTCGCACCGCACCGTCAACAACAACTTCCTGTCAGTTTCCGCCTGCGAGGGGCCGTTGGCCAATCAGCGCGTTCTGCGCGGCTGAGCTTTTTTCAAAATGCCCGGGTGTTTTTTTTTCGCAGACTGTCCACGCGTACGAACTCGAAAAAATCGCACCGTAGGGACGCAATGCATTTCCCGCGCAACACACTCCACCGCGCGTCTTCCGCACGCACGCTACCCCCACACCTTTTACGTAAACAAAATGGTACGTGCCGTGAAGGCGCACGACTCTCATCGCGCGCGCGGCGATCTCCGGAGGGTTCCGTCCCGCGCGCGCGACCCGCGCGCGGGGCGATTCCGGGCGTCTCCGAACGCGCGGGGCTTTTTTTTCTCTCGCCGGGCACTGGTTTCTCGCACGACGGCGGGGCGTCCGCGATGCGGAGACGCGCGCGCGCCCGTTGGGTGCGCGCGCGCGTCTTCGATCGCGGCGTCCGTGCTCGAACGAGCGCGTCCTTCGTAGATCTTCGATCGGGGGAGTCGCGCGCGTGGAGGAGTCCGACGACGTTTGAAGCGATTTTCAAAGCGTCGGGTAATTCCATCGCGTTGTTGACTACGGGCCGTGGATCGCGGGCTCGAGCGCGCGCGCACGACGATCGCGTCGCGGGTTCTCCCGCGCGTTTAATCGATCGCGCGCGCGTCGTGGATCGTCCCGGGTCTCCCGCCGTCGATGTCGCGCGGCGCGACGTCGAAGCGGGCGATCCGGACGCGCGTTTGGCGGGTTCTCAGTCATAATTCGATTTCGCGCGACGGGACGACCCCTCGGTCGACGCGTCCGCGCGAGCCGTCGACCGCGCGATCGCGCGCGTCGACGCGCGGTTCGTCTGCTCGGGTCCACGAGCACGCGCGAACGGCGTCGAATCGACAGAACCCGCGAGGGTTCCGCGCGGACGCGCGCGCGGACGCGCGCGCGAGCGCGCGTCCGACGCCGCGCGAGTCGCGCGCCAACGGACGGAATCCAGTCCCTCCTCCCGCTCTCGATCATTCCTCTCGGCCGCCGCTGACGTCTCCCTCCCTCTCCCCGCCCGCCCATCGTCGATCAGGCTGTTGGTTCCGCTCGCCGCGATAAGGGCAAAGGCCGCTCCACGGGCCTCACCGAGGAGCAAAAGCAGGAGATCCGCGAGGCGTTCGACCTCTTCGACACGGATGGCTCCGGCACGATCGACGCCAAGGAGCTGAAGGTCGCCATGCGCGCGCTCGGCTTCGAACCCAAGAAGGAAGAGATCAAGAAGATGATCGCGGACATCGACAAGGATGGCTCCGGCACGATCGACTTCGAGGAATTCCTTCAGATGATGACCGCGAAGATGGGCGAGCGCGATTCCCGCGAGGAGATCATGAAAGCGTTCCGCCTCTTCGACGACGACGAGACCGGCAAGATCTCGTTCAAAAACCTGAAGCGCGTCGCGAAGGAGCTCGGCGAGAACATGACCGACGAGGAGCTTCAGGAGATGATCGACGAGGCTGACCGCGACGGCGACGGCGAGGTCAACGAGGAGGAGTTCTTCCGCATCATGAAGAAGACCTCCCTCTTCTAAATACTCTCTGAGATGTTCGTCGTCGCACGACGACTGACGAGCCGCGACGTCTTCGAGACTGCGAAAAAAAACCAACTGTAGTTTTCCCCGCCTTTAGGTCATAGCGCATACGCGGTGGCGCGGCGACGCGTGGGGCGCGTCCATCGGACGTACCCACCGCGCCGTGAAATGTTTACTCTTCAAATTATTGTAATAAAGTCGAGTCCACTGTGAGAAAAAGAGAGCGCGCCCGCTGCGAAAATCTCTTCTTCCAGCAGACAGCTCATCAGCTTCTTCCACTTCGACGCCAGGCCGTTCCGTTCCGCAGTGAGACCGGATGACGTGGGACCGTGCTCGACACTTCCCTCGCGCAGATGGCCGCCCTCGCCGCCCCCGCCGCGACTCTGTCGTCCCGACGACCGCGATGCCTCGCCGCTCGTGATCGCCGTCGCGTCCGCGCCTTCGCGCGCGCCGCGACCTCGACGCGTCGCGTCGCGTCCGACGACGCGCCATCGCGCGACGCCGAGCCCGAGCCAATCGTCGAGATCGGCGTCGGCGTCGGTCGACGACGCGCGCTGCTGCTGTCCACCGCCGCGCTCGCGTCGACGCTGCCGTTCGCGGACGCGTCTCCCGCGCTCGCGGCCGCGCTCGCGTCCCCGTCCGACGGCGTCGTCCTCGTCGTCGGCGCGACCGGCGCGACCGGCCGCCGCGTCGTCGCGCAGCTCCGCGCGAAGGGCTTCGCCGTTCGCGCGGGGTCGCGAGACGTGAAGAAAGCGTCGTCGCTCGGCCTCGCCGCGTCCGGCGCGGAGCTCGTGCAGCTGGACGTCCTCGACCCGTCCTCGATCGCCGCCGCGATGAGCGGCGTCAGCGCGGTCGTGTGCGCGACGGGGTTCACGCCGTCGTTCAATATCAAGAGGGACAACCCGGCGAAGGTGGACCACGAGGGCACGGATAACCTCGTCGCCGCGGCGACGGCGCCGGGAAGCGACGTCAAGAAGTTCGTGCTCGTGACGTCGCTGTTGACGAACGCGAAAGCGGCGGGGCAGAAGGACAACGACAACTACAAGTTTCTGAACGCGCTCGGGGGGGTCCTGGACGAGAAGCTCGCCGCGGAGCTGAACCTTCGCGCGTCCGGGTTGGATTACACCGTCGTCAGGCCGGGAGGGTTGTCCAACGAGCCGGAGTCGGCGGTGGGGAACGTCATCGTCCGCGGCGAGGACACGACGTTCGGTTTGGAGAGCGACCCGGGAAGGGAGATCAGCCGCGACACCGTCGCGGCCGTGTGCGTCCAGGCGCTGCTCAGCGATAAGGCGTCGAAGCGGGTCGTGGAGATCGTCGCGTCGCCGGACGCGCCGGCGTCCGCGCCGGAGACGTGGTTCGCATAAAAGCGACGTACTGTAACGCTCGCACACGAGGCGTTCTATATTTATAATAAATACTCGCATACTACTATCATGCTCACATCACGACGACCTACCTCGTCGATCGGTCCGGTCGTCGCTAAACCCTAGTCGAGCACGGGCTCGCGCGGCTTCGCGACCGGGGTTCCGTGCACTCTGAGCCGGTACAAACACGTCCAGCGGTCGTTCCCGTAGTTTGAGCGCACCTCGAACCGGACGTGATCCACGGCGCCGCCGCCGCCGCCTCGCAGCGCGAACGTCTGCGTCGACCCCACCTGGGAACCCGCGCTCGCGTCCACGGCGTACCGGAACGACCCCAAAGCCGCGAGCGCGTCGCTGTTCTTCGCCGGCGCTGTCCTCGTCCGGTTCCACCCGAGCACGGAGACGTCCTTGGGCGCGGAGGTGATGTCGTACGCCACCCCGCGCGGGACGTGCTCTATCGTCACCGCGTCCACGTGGACAGCCTCTCGCAGTCGAATGTCCACGTGTCCGCGATTACCTCTCAGGGCTAAGCACTCGCCCGCGGCCTGCGTCGTGGCGGTGATCACCCACTCGTCCGCTTTCGGGTGCGTGCCGCCGCGGAGGCTCTTCAACGCTTTCGTTCCGAATCCATCCCCGGCGCTCACGAGCGGAGATAACACGCTGTGTCCGACAACCTTGCCGCCGCCGCTGAACAGCGCGTAGTCCACGCGCCCGGTCTTATCCGATTTGAACCGCTCGAGCTGCGCGCGGACTTCGTCCGCGACGTGCGTCCGCGTGACCATCGGCTTGCCCTTCCACGACTCCAACTTTTTGTCGAGCTTTTTGTCCACGTCCGCGGCGACGGCGACGTCCGCGGTGGACGCTCGTTTGCTCAACGCCACGAGCTCGGCTCGGACTTCCGCGCGGAGGGCTTCGATATCCTTCTCGGCGCCGGCGGCGGCCGCGGCGGCGTCGGAAGCCGCCGCGGGCCCCGAGGACGACGCCTTCGCGGCATCCGCGGCGGACGCGCTCAACGCCGCGAGTTGGGCCGACACCTCCGCGCGCAGGGCGTCGACTTCCTTCGCGGCCGCCGCCGCCGCCGCCGCGGCCGCGGCAGCGTCCGACGCCGCCGCGGGGCCCGATGATCCCGCCCTCGACGCCGCCTTCGCGGCGGCTTTCGCCGCGGCGTCCGCGGTCGCCTTCGCCTTCGCGTTCGCCTTCGCGATCTCATCCTTTAGCTCCCTCCGCAGCGCGTCGAGCTCCTTCTTCGGGAGCGGCGCGGGCGCGGCCGGCGCCGCCTTTTTCTTCGCGGCGGCCACCTCCTTCGCGAGCGCGCCCATCTCCTTCCTCAGCGCGTCCACGTCCTTCGCCGCCGCCGCGTTCTTCGGCCACTCGTTCGTGTCCGCATCTCTCGCCGGCGCCGGCGCCGGTTTCGCCGCCGCCGCCGCCGCCGCCGCCGCCGCCGCCGCTTCTCTCGCCGTCTTCTCCACCGCGGCGAGCGCTTTTCTGAGCTCCTCGAGCTCTCGCTTCGCGCTCGCCTCGCGAAGCTCCTCGCGAAGCGCCTCGAGCTCTCGCTTCGCGCTCGCGTCGCGGGCGTCGTCCTCCGCGAGCGCGCGTCTGATGGCGTCGAACTCTTTTTCGTTCCCCGCGGTCATCGCGTCGTAGTCCCCCCGCGTCGGCCCGGGCGGCGGCGTCGGCGGCGGCGCGGGCCCGCTCTTCGCCGCCTTCGCGATCGCGGCGTCTTGCGCCTTCAGCTTCGTCGTCAGCGTGCTCAAGGTGCGCTTCACCGCGTTCAAATCGCGCTCCGGGGTGCGCTTCCCCGCGTGAAGCGTCATCGCTCGCGCGAGCGCGTCCACGGAGTCGCCGACGCGTCGCATCCGCCCCGCGAGCGCGCGCGCGTCCGCGTCGGACGCGTACGCCGCGCTGCCGCGGACGACGGTCACGCTGTTCACGCTCGTCATGAGCGCGATCGCGACCGCGACGAGCGTCCACAGGAACGTCGCGCCGAGGGAGACGTGCCCGCGCGGGAAGGAGGACGACCGTCGAGAGAGATCTTCGTCGTCGTCCCCGGGGGGGGGACGTTCCGCGTCCGTCCGCGCGTCCGCGCGCGTCGCGTCGTCGTCGTCCTCCAGGTTCGCGATTCTTCGGCTGCGACGGCTCCGCGTCGTGCTCGCGAGGATGGACTTCCTCGCGCTCATCGTCTCCGTGCGCGGCCGTCGCGCGCTTCGAACTGGCGACGCTCGAAGGGGAGTCGAAGGGGGATGATGATGCGAGCGCGGAAGACACGCGAAAACGGCCAGTTAGTTTTATTTCGTTCGCTCGCGCCCTCGCGGCGACGACGCGCTCCTAGTTGCTATCTCGCGAATCGCGACCTCTACTCGTCATCACGCCTACTTCTTCTCGCCCCCCCCGGGCGCGGTCCGAGACTTCGCGCCGCCGCTCGACCCCCCCGCGGACGTCGCCTTCAGGTCGACCCCCAGCATGAGCGCCTTGTTCGCGAACTGCATGAACTCCCCCGACTGCTTTCGGTGCTTCGTGTCGATCGTCCCGGGCGCGGGGGGGTAATACGCGAGCTTCTCCTGGCCGTACGACCACGTCGGCGTGACGTCGTTCTCCGGCGCGATGTACTTCCACACCGCGCGGTTGCGTTTCTCCGCCTCCGCCTTGCGAAGCTCGAGGTCTGTATGACGCGTTAGGGACGAATTGGAGTGGTGACTGGTGAGGGTGGTTTCGGGATTCACAATTCGGACCCGTGACGGCTCGTCGCGAGGTCGAGGACGAGCGGACGCGCGAGAGAAGGGACGCACCGGAGGGGAGCGTCGGCGTCGCCATGAACGGCTTCTCGTCTCCGCGCTCCGCGCGTTCGAGTCCTGGAGTTCGCGTCCTGGTCGACGGGGGACCGAGACGCGCGTCGCGAACTGGAAGCATTGCAGGCGAGCGGCCCCGTCATCACTGCAATAGATCGGATCACGCGGGACCGCGGATCACGCGGGAGATTTTCGTCGCGTACAAAAATACAGTAGGGCCCTAGTGTACGCACAGAGCAAACAGTCAGAAAATGGGATGCTCGGAAGAGATATTTTTCTGCCTGCGGTGTCGGAGACGACCCACGTTTGATGCTCACGCGGCTTTTGATGCTCGCGAAAGGACACGCGCGCGTGGCACGCGCGTCCGACGACTTTCCCGCACGAACGCGCGCGCGCTCGCGTCTTCAAGTCGAAGACTTCGAGACCACCGCGCGACCGCAGAGAACGCGCGCGAGCGGGGTCGAGCGGCGCGCGCGTCGGTCCTTCGATCGCGCCCGCGGGTAAAGTCACCGCCTTACCCCCGTGCGAGGGATCGCGTAGCGTCGCTTCGCGACCGCGCCGCGAGACGTCCCCGTCGCGCGCGCGCGACGGGCGAGCATGACGCTCTTCGACTCCACGAGAACCCTGGGCGTCGCCGCGACGCAGATCAGAGACCTCGACGCGAGCACGATGTCGCAGAGCGTCCGCGGGAAGGGCGGGTCAACGATACACGACGCGAACGTGGACAGCGACCTTTCGTCGACGCTCACGTCCGGCGCCATCGCGACGACGACGGGGAGAGTGGACGAGTACCAGGCACGCGTTCGCGCTCGATTCCCTTCCTCGCGTCTTCTGCCCGCGCCGCGACTCGACGCCGCGCGCGCTCGACCTCGCGGCGAGCGACGCCGCGCGCGCGCGCGATCGTCGCCAGAACGCAGCCCGCGCCCCCGCTGACTTTTTTTTAATTCCTCTCTTCTCACCGCTCACCTCACCTCCCCTCCGCCCCTCCACCCCCGTCCCCGTCCCCGTCGCGCGCGCAGCTGCACTCGGTGATCGGCAGCGGGAAGTTCAGCACGGTGTGGAAGGGCGTCCACCTCCCGTCCGGTAAGACGGTCGCGGTGAAGAAGGTGCAGATATACGAGATCATGGACGCGAAGCAGCGGAGCGACTGCGTCAACGAGGTGAAGCTCTTGCAGTCGCTGTGTCACCCGAACGTGATTCAGTACGCGGATGCCTTCGTGGAGAACAACGAGCTGATCATCACGCTGGATTACTGCGACTGCGGAGACTTATCGAGCCTGATCAAAGAGCGCGGGACCGCGGGGGTGCCGCTGTCGGAGGGGGACATCTGGAGCATATTCTCACAGCTCGTAGGCGCGGTGACGCACATGCACTCGCACCGGGTCATGCACCGAGACATCAAGCCGGGCAACGTGTTTCTCACCGCCGACGGCGTCGTCAAGCTCGGGGACTTGGGGCTCTCGAGGTACTTCAGCAGCAAGACCGCGGTCGCGAAGAGCATGGTCGGGACGCCGTATTACATGTCCCCGGAGTGCATCAGAGGGCAGCCGTACGAGTGGAGCAGCGACGTGTGGTCGTTGGGGTGCCTGCTGTACGAGTTGGCGGCGCTGCGGAATCCGTTTTTCAGAGACGGGCTCAACTACTACACGCTCGGGAAGCTCATCACGTCGTGCGAATACGATCCGCTGCCGGGGTGCTTCTCGGACGAGCTGAAGCAGCTCATCGCGGCGATGTTGCAGCAGGACCCGGGGAAGCGGCCGTCGCTGCGGGATATCGGCGTCTACGCGGAGCGGTGCCGGTTGCGGTGTCGCGAGATCACCGAGAACGAGCCGCCGGGGAAGTGACGAGGAGAGACGACCCGGGGAGGGACCCGTCCGGGGAGCGCTCCCGAAGGCGGAACCCCGGACTGGACGTAGACGTAGTATCGACACACTAGTAGCGCACGAACGAAGGAAAGGAGACACGCGGGCGGCGGGCGGCGTCTGCCCGTCTGATCTGATCATGTAATGTATCATTATCATTCATTCATCACCATGGGCGATCGTACGGCGTCGGCGCGGCGCGCCTCGGCGGCGACCGCGGCGGCGGCCCCCTCGGCGGCGACCGCGGCGGCGCCCCCCTCGGCGGCGGCCGGTCCCGGTCGTACGCGCGGTCGTACCCCGCCGGCGGCGGCGGTCTCTCCGGTCCTCGTCTGTCGTCGTACGCGTCGCGCGGCCAGTCGCGTCGGTCGCCTCCGCGCTCTCCGCGCTCTCCGCGCTGCTCGTCTCGGTCTCGCGACGGAGGACGCGAAAACGCGCGTCGATCGTCGTATCGTTCGTACCGATCGTACGACGACGACGGCTCGCGGCGCGGGGGCGCGTCGTACCCGCGCGGGTCGTCCCCCCTTCCGTAGTGCGGCTCCCTCGGAGGCGGTTCGTCGTAGGACGCCCGCCGCGGCGGCGGGGCGCCCCAGTCGTCGCGTCGTCGCTCGCCGCCGCGGTAGTCCATGGCGCGCTCGGGAGGGCCCGGCGGGATCGTTCGCTCGGGAGGAGGCGGATACCGAGGCGGAGGCGCGGCGCCGCGATCGTCCCCGCCGCGCGGCGGCGGCGGTCTCTGATGGTCTGATCCGTCGATGTCGTCCGCGACCTTGACGTTCACCCTCCTCCCGTCGAACTCCATGCCGTCGCCGTCCTTCACCGCGCGATCTCTCGCCTCCGTCGTCGCGAACTTCACGAACCCGAATCCTCGGCTTCGTCGCTGGCCTCCGCTCTCGTACACGACCTTGCTGAACTCCACGGGGCCGAATTCGGTGAAGCGCTGCCCGAGCCTCGCGCTGTCCACGGCCCACGCTAAGCCGCCGACGAACACGCGCGTCGCGGAGCCGCGGTTATCCCCCATGGCGGCGGTGCGACGCGTCGGATTATGCACGCGGGAAGATTCCGATGCCGTGCATTTCAGTAGTCAGATTTTGTATCTCTCGCCGCTACACGTACTGTACGTCAGTCGTCTATCGTCTATCCCCTGGCGGAGTACAGCTCTCTGTACGAGTCCAGGTCGCCGCCGCCGTCGCCGCTCGCGTCGCTCTCCCCGCCGCTGCTCATGCTGTAGTCCGTCCCGCTCTCGCCGGGGGTGACCCGCCGCGCGCCGCCGGCGCCGGCGCCGGCGCCGCCCCGCCCCGCGCCGGACCGTTTCCGCGCGACCTCCGCGCGCGTCTTCTCCAACAGCCGCAGCTGGTCCTCCGACAGCGTCTCGCGCGGGGTCAGCCCCGCGGCGTTGGTCACCTCCGGGTTCGCGCCCTTAGTCACCAAGTACTCGCCGAGCTCGAAGTACCCGTACGAGTAGCAGTAGTGCAGCGCGCTGTTCCCTTGCGCGTTTACCGCGTCCAACGGTATCCCGGCTTTCACGCACAACTTCGTGATCCTCTTCCGGTTGTTCTGACACGCGACGATCAGCGGCGTGTTCCCGAACCTATCCCGCGCGCTCGCGTCGAAGTCGCCGCGCTCGCCGAGCATGACGCCGACCGCGTCCACGCGCCCGTGCCGTATCTTGCTGAACACGGGGTGCTCGCCGTGACGACGCGCGGACGCGAGGGACGCGTCGGAGCGGTCGGTGAGGCCGCCGTCGGACTCCGTGCCGTCGTCGGACGCGGAGAACCGCTCGAGCTTCGCGCCGTACGCGGATCCGGCTCTCTCCTGGGGGCGCGGCGTGGACGCCTCTTGGATCCCGGCGCCGGCGCCGACGCCGCCGTTAGGCAGGTCGCGGAGGCTGAGGCGCCCGCCGCGGCTGTTTTCGTCGACTCTCCGCATCGCCGAGCGTTCCTCCACCTCCCACGCCTTCGTGTCCTTCTGCGCTTCCTGGAGCTCCCTCGCGAGGTCCCTCACGCGCGTCTCGCTCGCGTCTCTCGCGCGTCGCAGCGCGTTGAGGCTGTCCAACATCGCGCGCTCCTTATCTATGGACTGTTTCGTCATCTTTTTCATGCGCGCGACTTCCTTGGACATGTCTCCGATGGCGCCGACGGCGGCGCCGTCGCCGCCGCCCAAACCGATCGCGTCGCCCATGCCGCCGGGCGCGGACGCGCGGCCGCCTCGCGCTCGCGGCGCCGGCGGCGGCGCGTCGTCTCTGTATCGCGCGTCCGCCTCCATCCCGAAGCCGGGCTCCCTGACGAGCTTATCGAACCCGAACCGGTCCTCGCGTTCGCCGCCGCCGCCGCCGCCGTTGACGCGGTCGTACAATCCCCTCCTGACGCCGCCGCCGACCGGCGCGGGCGCGGGCGCGGACGCCCGCGCCGGCTCCCTCTGCACGTGCGGCGGCGACTTCCCATTCGCGCTCCCGCCCGCGCGCCGCGCGACCGCGGACTGCCGCGCGGTCAGCACTGAGGGTCGTTCCATACAAAGCGACGTCGGGGTGGAGTTCAAAGGCGTCAGTTGGAGTTGAAAGGGGTCGAGGGCGGGGATTGAAAGCGAGGGATGAGCGGAGAGATGCGCCGGGAAAAGTCCTTAAGGATCGGCGTTCACCACGCCAACGCGGTCGTATGGGAACCAGTGTATAGAACGCACCTGACAGCATGTCCTCGAGCGACGAGCCGTTTTTCGCCGCGCGTTTCAAGACGTCGTCCAGCGCCTCGTCGAGCTTGAAGGCCTCCTTCGCCGGCGACGACGGCTTCGGCGATTCCCTCGACAACGGGCGGTTCACGCGGCGACCGTACGCGGGAAGCTCGTCCTCGTCGTCCGCGCGAGGGGTCGCGAGCCACGACGGCGGCGGCGGGAGGCCGCCCGCGCGAGCCGCGGCGACGGCGGCGGCGCCGCCGCCTCCGGCGACGGCCGCCCTCGCTTCCGCGCGCATCGCCCGTCTCTCCGCGTCCTCCGCGCGCATCATCGCCTCGTCCGCCTGCCGCGTCACCTCCGCGAGCTTCCGCTCCAACTCGACCGCCCTCGCCTCGAGTGCGGCCGCCCTCGCCGCGGGAGCGGCTTCCGCGTCCCGCGCGCCGCCGCCGCCGCCGCCACGTCGCGGCATCTCGTACGGCTCTTCCCGCTCACGCCCGCCGAATCCGCCGCCGTCGTGCTCTTCCGCCGCCGCCGCCGCCGCCGCCGCCGCGTCCGCTTCACGCGCCGCCCTGTGTTCCGCGGCGCGTTTCATCGCGCGTTCCATCGGCGTCAGCCCGTCGTCCGGCGGCTGGTTCTTCGCCGGCGTGAACTTCCCGCTGCTCGGTCGCATCCTCCCCCCCTCCCCGCCGCCCTCGTCGTCCGCGTCGTCGAAGTCGGACAGCGGGACGTCGTCCAGGTGCATGATTGCGCTGCGCGGGGAGAGAAGGTCGAGCGGGTCGCCCGACCCCGTCGACGACGCCGACGTCCGACGGCGCAGCGTCGTCGGCGGCTGACGCTTCGATTGCCGTTGCTGCGCCGCAACGCGCTTGTCCTCGCGCCGTCGTCGCTCCTCCTCCTTCCGCCGCTGCCATTTCGTCGCGGCGTTCGCGTCGTCGTCCGTTTCCGCCGCGGGCGCGTCGTCGTCCCTGGACGCGCACCACCCCGGCCTCGGCGCGAGCGGAGGGGCGCCGTCGTCGTCTGCTATTCCTAATTCTCCGCCTAGTAGGTCCGTCGGCGCGTCGTCCGCGCCTCCCCACGCCGCGACCGGCGGCCGCACGCGGTCGTCCCCGCGAGCTCCCCCCCGCGCGCCTCGGCTCCCGCGTCCGCGGCTCGGCCGTCGTCCGACGACGACGTCGTCGCGGTCGTCCGCGTCCCCGAGGTGGTCGATCTCGTCGAACGCCGAGCTCGACGCTCGGCGCTCCGAGGCGACGCGGTCGCCGGACGTGGGCTCCGCGGACGAGCGGCTCGGCCTCCGCGCCGGCGCGGGCGCGGCGAGGACGTCGCGCGCGCGAGGCCTCGCCTTCGCCTTCGCCTTCTTCGCCTTGGACCCTCGCGCGCCCATGGCCTCCGCGACTCGTCGAGTGATGAGGCGATTATTATCGTCGCGTTCGAAATGACATCGTCGTCTCGGGGACGAGATCTCGTCAGTCGATGGCGCGCGGGGGGAGGACGCGGCCGCGGGGTCCCGCGGCCGCGGCGCTGCTCCTCGCGCTCCTCGCGGCGTCGTCGCTCGCCGTCGTCGCGGCGCCGGCGCCGACGCCGCCGCGACGCGCGGGCGGGGGATGGACGCCGTTCGCGGGCGCGGGGACCGCGAAGAAGCTGATCGACGACGACGACGCGTCGGTCGACGACGACGACGCGCGCGTCGCGACGCCACCGAAGGCGACGACGACGATGACGGCGCGCGACGAGGTGGGCACAGGTAGATTAGGAAACAGCGACGGCGAGATCGCGGAGGCGTTCCGCGCGCGCGACGGCGGCGCGACGAGGGAGGAGACGCGGACGCGGACGCGGACGCGGACGCGGACGCGCGACGACGACGACGACGACCGTCCGTTCTGCGCGCGTTGCGACGGGTGCGTCGTGAACTGGACCGCGGCGTCGCTCGCGGCGGAGAGCGACGTCGACTGCCGCGGGCACGCGCCGTGCGGGTCGTGCGACCTCGACCTCGCGCGCATCAACCAGAAGGTCAGCCTGGCGAGCTCCGCGAACGCGGCCGTGCCGAGGGACGAGGGCGCGTCCGCGGCGTCGGTGTTGCGCGCGGCGAACTATTCAACCGACGCCGACGCGAAGCCGTTCGTGAAGTTCGTCTGCATCCCCGGTCTCCCGAGGCACGGCACGGAGTGCGCGCGCGGCGAGCCGTGGGAACCGGAGGACCGCCTGGTGAACAACACGCTGTCGCTGCAGCGTCTGTCCGACTTTTGCGGGCTGGAGTCGGTCTCGACGCGGTCGTGGGTTGCGCGCGTGCGAGGCGTCGCGCCGGCGGGGATGCCGTTGGACCCGCGGAGCGCGCACCCGGACCCGGTGCCGATCGATCAGCGGGGGATCTTCAGCTCGCCCGCGCCCGGGGTGGCGCTGAGCGCGCTGTGCGACCTCGAGGAGGGAGGCGGAGGCGGAGGCGGAGGCGCCGCGGCGGAGATGCTGCGCGAGATTCCGAGCCACGCGGTCGCGGAGGCGGCGCTGTTCGACTTTGGTGCGTTCTTCATTTACAACTCTTTTTACAGTATAACTTCATTTATAACTTTTTTTGATGCCCCTTACTCGTAGTGTTTTGCGCGGGCGACCGGCACACGCAGAACGTCTACGTCGACGCGTTCGGGCGGCTGACGCTCATCGACAACGACGGCTTGCTCGGGCAGCAGGTGTGGGACCCGAGCCTCGGTCGTCCCGTCGTGGACGGGCGGCTGTGCGCGGTGTCGTCGCTGTTCCTCCCGGGGACGTTGGAGTCGTGGCGGCTGCGGCGGTCGACGCGCTGCGGCGGCGCGTTGTCGACGTTGGATTACCGCTGCCACGTCGGCGCGTCCGGCGAGACGCGACTGAAGCCGAAGCTGAGGCGGTGCCTCGCGCACTTCGCGGCGAGCTCTCCCGACGCGTTGGTCGCCGAGTTTGGGCTCGCGGAGATGGACTTCGCCAGGACGCTCGCGACGCGCGCGAGGGATCTTCTCGAGGTTGGCTTGCCCGCCGCGCTGCACCGCGCGATGAAAAAAGAGCGAGAGATTTCCGTCTCGCACGCGGAGGCGCTGCCGACGAACTTGACGTGGGACGAGCTCGAGGCGCTCGGGGACGAGAGCGCGAAGAAGGAGATGATGGCGTGGAGGGAGAGCACGTGGAGACCGACGGAAGCGCCGGTGTGCCGGGGGTTGACGCCGAAGTGGGACGACGCGCCGTTCGATTACCGAGTGGACGACGCCCAGAGTTTAGACTAGAAAACGTGACGACGACGCGAGCTGATGAGAGTGCCGAGTGCCGCGAGATCGCGCTCATCACACCTCGCGCGGCGATGGCCTCCGCGCTCGCGACCGCGAGTCGTTTCGCGACGATCGCGACGCGCGCCGCCGCGTCCGAGTCGAGCGTCCCGGGCCCGCGACGGTCGGCGTCGCGCGTCGCGCGGACGCGGCGGGATCTCCTCGCCGCCGCGCTCGTCGTCGCGCCGTTCGCGTCTTCGTCGTCGTCTTCGTCCGCGTCGTCCGCGTCTTCGTCCGCGTCCGAGTCCGCTCCCGACCTCGCGCGCGCGATCGCGTCGCTTCAGCGCGAGGCGGCGGACGCGTACGACGCTCGCGACTTCGAGCGCGCGTCCGACGCGCTCTCCTCGCTGATGGCGCTCGAGCCGTCCAACGAGATCTGGCTCGAGGGAAGAGCGCAGGTGTACGTCGACGCGAGCCGCTTCCGAGACGCGATCGACGACTACACGTCGCTCCTCGCGCGGGCTGGCGCTGGACCGACCGCGGAGAACGCGGGCGCGCGCGCGCGGTACTTGGCGAACCGAGCGCTCGCGCACGAGGGCGAGAAGAGTTGGCAGCGCGCGCTCGAAGACGACGACGCGGCGCTCGCGCTTGCGTCCGACGGCGGGTTCCTCCCGGACCCGTACGTCTTGAACTCGCGCGGGAGCGTCAAGTCGCAGCTCGGGGATTACGCCGGCGCGCGCGACGACTTCCTCGAGTCGTACGACCTCTTTCAGCAGTCGAAAGGGTTTCGCAGCGCGAGCGGCGTGCGGTCGACGCCGCGGTTGGACGGCGCCGTGTACGCGGCTTCCAACGCCGCGCTCGCGCTCGCGCAGCTCGGGACGGACGACGCGCGCGCGACGAGGGAGCTGCGCGACGTCGCGAGACGCGCGCCGAACGTCGCGGACGCGCGCGCGGCGCTCGCGGCGGTGCTCTACGCGGGCGGAGAGACCGCCGCGGCGGAGGACGCGTGGACGAGCGCGTGCGCCACGAACGTCGGATGTAAGAATTATAGAGACGCGGCGTACGTCCGCGACGTGCGTCGGTGGCCGCCGCGGATGCGCGCGATGCTCGAGGATTTTCTCCTCGTTCGATGAGTACACTACGCGTACTGTACGCCGCCCGCGTACGCGTAGAGTCTAAAATAACGTAGTCTTAGTCTACCTGTAGTTCAAAAGAATGCATAGATCGACGCGTCGACGCGGCGGCGGCGATCGCCTCCCTCCCTCCCTCCCTCACGACGTGTCCCCCCTCGAGTGCGACCCTATCGGCGGGCGGTACGACCGCAGCGACAGCGAACTCAGGACCACGGACACGGACGACAACGCCATCGCGAGGCCCGCGACTTCCGGCGGCAGCCTGACTTCGATGAGCGGGTACAGCGCCCCCGCCGCGATCGGTATCCCCAACGAGTTAAACGCGAGCGAGAAGAACAAGTTCAAACGGATGCGTCGGAACGTCACCTTGCTGATGTCCAACGCGGCGACGACGTCGAGGAGGTTCGACCGCACGAGCACGACCCCCGCGGCTTCCATGGCGACGTCCGCGCCCGCGCCGATGCCGATCCCGAGGTCGGACTGCACCATCGCGGGCGCGTCGTTCACGCCGTCGCCGACAACGGCGACGACGCGCCCGTCCCGCTGAAGGTCCGCGACGGCGTCCACTTTCCCCGCCGGAAGCGCCTCCGCGATGACGTGCCTGATCCCCACGGACGCGGCCACCGCGCGCGCGACGCGCCAGTTATCCCCGCTCACGATCGACGTCGATATCCCCCTGGAGTGCAGCGCCGCGATCGCCTCGGACGCCTCCGCTCTGACCGGGTCGCTGACGCAGACGATGCCGCGCGGGCGCGACGCGCCCGCGACGAGGACGACGGCGACGGTTTGCCCGCGTTCCTCCTCCGCGCGCACCGCCTCGAGCTCCGCGGGCGTGAGCTCGACGCCGTGCTCCACGACGTGCTTCACGTTCCCGACGACGACCGTGGTCGTCTCGCCGCCGCCGCCGAATTCGCCGCCGCCGCCGTCGTCGTCGCGATGATGCAACGTCGCGCGGAGACCGCGGCCGGGGGTCGCATCGAACGACGCGAGGGACGCCAACCCGCCGTCGTCGCTCGCGCGGCGCTCGACCGCCGCGTGCACGATCGCGCGCGCGATCGGGTGCTCGCTCCCGCCCTCCGCGCTCGCGGCGAGCCACAGCGTCCGACGTTCTGCGTCTCTCACGTTCGCGCCCTCGGAGCCGGAGGAGTCCATCGCGCCGGAGCCGTCCCGAGCGAAGGCGCGCGTCGCGGTCACCGCCGGGGCGCCCTCCGTGAGCGTCCCGGTCTTGTCGAACACGACGTGCGTCACCCCGTGCGCGGTCTCCAGCGGCGACCCGCCTTTGATGAGGATGCCCATCCGCGCGCCGAGGCCGGTGCCGACCATCACCGCGGTCGGCGTCGCGAGCCCGAGCGCGCACGGGCACGCGATCACGAGCACGGTGATGGCGAAGAGGAACGAAAATAAAAAGTCGCCCTCGCGCTCGGTCCAACGCTCCGGGATCGAATCCGAGGACGCGAGCGAGAACCACACGATCCACGTGATGATCGCGATCGCGACGACGACCGGGACGAACACGCCGCTGACCCTATCCGCGTACGCTTGAATCGGCGCTTTCGCGGTCTGCGCGTCCTCGATCAACTTCACGACTTTCGACAGCATCGAGTCCGAGCCGACGCCGCGCGCGAGGATCAAAACCATGCCCTCTTTGTTCACCGTGCCGCCGATGACGGCGTCGCCGACCGCTTTCGCGACCGGCATCGACTCTCCGGTGATCATGCTCTCGTCCGCGCTGGTCGAGCCGTGGAGAACGAGACCGTCCGCGGGGAAGTGCGACCCCGGGAGGACTTTCAAGACGTCACCCTTTTGTAACAGCGCCGCGTCCACTCGCGTCTCGCGCTCCGGTCCCGCCCTCGACGCGGCGGCGGCGAACGCGAGGAACGGCGCGTGCCTCTTCTCCCCAACGCTCGCCGCGGTCAATCCGCGCAGCGCGACGTCATCTGGCGGCAACACGAGGGGGCCCGAGGTCCCGGTACCGGTCCCGGTCCCGGTCCCAGCGCCGCCGCCGCCGTCGAGAGCGACGTCGATCAGCGTCGCCGTCGTCGGCTGCAGCGCGGCGAGCGCGCGAATCGCCTCCGACGTCTTCCCCTTGGCCCTCGCCTCCAACCACTTCCCCAGGAGCACGAACGATATCAACACCGCGCTCGTCTCGAAGAACTGCGACGAGTTGCTCGTCAGCGCGGGGGCGAATATCCCCCCTAACACGACGTAGACGCTGTAAAAATACGCCGCGCTCGTGCCGAGCGCGACGAGGAGGTCCATTTGTTAGAGTCACCCGCACAAAAAAACAGTCAGACACGCACACGCCCGAGTAGTTTGTCAAGTCATAACGCGACGCGAGTTGTATAAACAGACGGAACGGACAGAGATCAGAATACAGAGCCCGGTGAAGGGAGGGGATCCCTACCATGTTGGCGCTCTTTTGTTTCAACGCCTTCCACGCTCTCGCGTAAAACTGCCTCCCGAGCCCAAACTGCACGGGCGTCGCGAGGATCCACGCCATCAACGCCATGACGGGCAGCATCCCGCCGTTACCACTCGCGGCGCCGTCTAGAACGTCCGTCATCATCGCCTCGTGCACGGCGTGGATGTGATCGAGCCCCATCATGAACACGAGCAGCGGCCCGGCGAACACGACGGAGATAAAAAACTCGCGCTTGTACCTCCGCGCCGTCGCCGCGTGCCCGCTCGCGGCGGACGCGGCGCCGGAACCGCGCGAACCGCCGCAGTGATCGTCCCACAGATCCACCTCGTACCCGAGCCTCTCGATCGCGGCCATGATCGTCCTCGCGCCGACGAGTTCCGCGTCGTATCGAACGACCACCTTGCCGAGCAGCTCGTTCGCGTCCACCCTGGAGACGCCGGGCATCCGCCCGATGGACATCTCGATGCGCGGCGGGCACGACGCGCACACCATGCCGCCGACGCGGAACGCGAGCCCGGACGCGTCGATGACCTCGCACTGGTACCCGTACGACGAGATCGCCGCGGCGACGGCGCTGGCGTCGCGCGTCGCGAGCGGTTCGAACGTCACCGTCGCCGTCTCCGCGAGAAGGTTCACGACGGCGTTCGCCACCCCGGGCGCGCGCCTCGCCGCCTCTTCAACCTTCGCGACGCACGCCGCGCAGGACATGCCGGATATCCGGAGCGTCACCTCCTGCGCGTCGCGACTCGACGCGCCGCGACCGAGCAGCGCCGTCGTCTGGCTCTCGCGATCGTCGTCGTCGTCGTCGTCCAAACCGCCGCGCACGACGACGTCAACCGCGCTCAGCCCGACGCGGCCCGAGCCGTCCGACGCGTCCGCGCGAAGCAGCAGCTGCGCGGAGTACCCGGCGTCGTTGACTCTTCGCACGAGGTCCCGCGGCGCCGCGAGCGCGCCGGTGACGCGCGCGCGCTTCGTCTCGAGGTCGACCTCGACGTCGACGACGCCGTCGACGGAGCGCAGCGCGCGCGAGACCCACTCCACGCACCGGCGGCAGGTCATGCCCTCGACGATTAACAACGCCGACGTCGCCGTCGCCGGCGTCGCCGGCGTCGCCCCGCCCCGCGTCGCGACCGGGACGTCGAAGCCGCAGTCCTCCACGGCGTCTCGGAGGGACTCGAAGGTGGCGCGCGATGGGTCGAAGGACACGGTCGCGGTCTTGTCCGTCAGCGACACGGACGCTGCGACGGGGGAGGGAGGGACGGACGTCAGAAAAAGAGCGCGCGCCGGGCGCGTGGCGGGACGACGACGGGATCTGGGAACGGACGCGCACCTTCGACGACGCCGTCGACCGCTCGCAGCGCCGCGGTCACCGCGCCCGAGCACGAGCCGCACGTCATCCCCTCCACGCGGAGGACGACCTCCCGGGAGGCCGCCATCCTGCTTCGAGGGAGGGGGCGGCGTGTTGTGGGCGCGACGTTCTGAATCCATCGTGGCACACGTCACGGCAACCAGAGGGCGACTGTCGCTTCAGTGCGTTCTGTACAAAGGTTCTTCACCCACCGCTCGGTTTCAACGTTTGATCGCGCTCACTTTCAACTGACCGATGAACATTTTTTGTTGAACGACGTGGCGGAATGCGATATTGACGAAAAAGCCGGAGCGCGTCGCTTTTCCGCGGTCGAGACGGCGCGGACGGCCGCCGCCCGCGCGTCGCACACCACCCGCGCGCGCCGCCGTCGCGTCGCGCAGTTCCGTCCTCCACCGCGCGTCCACTCCGGCGTCGCACCGCGCGCGCGAGCCGCGACCGACTCCGCTCGCTCGGAACTCGAGCACCCGCCCAGAGCGCTCCTTACATAATCGGCGGCGGCCGAAGACCACCATCGCGCGGCGGGCGAGCGCGTGCGTCGGCATGGCGGCGGCGTTCGCGTCGGCGACGTGGGCGACCCCGGGCGTGAGGACCGCGCGCGTCCTCCCCCGCGCGGTCGCCGCGCGCGTCGCGGCGTCCGCGACCGCTCCGGGGCGCCTCCGCGTCCACGGCGGCCTCGCCGCGTCGGCGGCGTCGTTCGCGTCGTCGTCGTCGCCGTTCATGGCTCGCGGCGCGCGCACGCGCGCGGACGCGTTCGCGATCGCGGCGAAGCGCATGGCGAAGCAGACCAAGTCGCCGAACCGCCGCGCGAGAGCCGCGGCGGCGTCGTTCCGGGAGACGGGCCTGGACGACGAGCTCTGCGCCGCGACAGACGCGCTCGGGCTCGAGACGCCGACGGACATCCAATCCGTCGCCATTCCCCGAATCTTACGCGGCGGCAACTACATGATCGCCTCGCACACCGGCTCCGGGAAGACGCTGACGTACTTGCTTCCGATCATCCACCGCATACGCCGAGAAGAGAACGCGACCGTCGGCGGCGGCCGAGCGCGGCCGAAGCGACCGAGGGTGCTCGTCGTCTCCCCGACGCGCGAGCTCGCGGAGCAAGTCGCCGGCGTCGCCAAGAGCCTGTCGCACCACGCGAGGTTCTCCTCCGCGCTCGTGATTGGCGGAGATAAGTTCGCGACGCAGCGGACGCAGCTCGACCGGTCGTTGGACGTCGTCGTCGGCACCCCCGGGAGGCTCGTGAAGCACGTCAAGGAGGGGAACATGTATTTGGGGCGAGTCACGCACGTGGTGCTCGACGAGGCGGACACGCTCTTCGAAGCCGGGTTCGGGGACGACATCAGAGTGCTCCTCGGGCCGCTGCAGAAGAAGCCGGAGGGGAAGAGCTGCGTGATCGTCTCCGCGACGATGTCGGACAAGGTCGTGAAGACGATCGAAGAAGACTTGCCCGGGATTGAGAAGATCGACACGCCGTCTTTGCACCGCGCGGCGCCAAACTTGAAGCACAAGTTCGTGGACTGCCCGGGGTCGATCGATAAGATGGCGGTCGTGACGCAGCTCATCGAGGGCGACTTCAGGGCGGGGAAGAAGACGATGGTGTTCGCGAACACGATGCCGTCGTGCCAGGCTGTGGAGTACGCGCTCGTGGAGGCGGGGCTCCCCGTGGTGATGTACAACGGCGACATGACGTCGGAGAAGAGAGCGGAGAGCATGGAGGCGTTCGTGAGCGGCGCCGCGGAGGATAACTCCCTCGTCGTCATGGTGTGCACGGATCTCGCCGCGCGCGGGTTAGATTTCGGCGGGGACTCCAAGTCGAAGGTGGACCACGTCGTGAACTTTGACTTCCCGATGAACGCGGTCGATTACTTGCATCGCAGCGGACGCACCGCGCGCGCGGGCGCGCCGGGGAAAGTGACCAACCTCGTCGCGAAGAAGGACCGCGTGTTGGCCGGCGAGATCGACGTCGCGGTCAAGCTCGGGAACCCGCTGGACGGCGCGACGAGCAGCAAGATCGTCGCGGAGGCGAGACTGCGGAAGGAAATTCTCGCGAGGAAAGCGGCGCGGGCCATCGGAAGAGGGGGGCGAGGCGAGAGCCGCGGCGGGCGCGGCCGGTCGTCGAGCCGCGGCGGCCGCGGCGGGCGAGGGGGCGGACGCGGCGCGTCCGTGGGTGGGGAACGAGTGAACAACCGCGGGCGGCGCGGCGCGGCGCGGTTCGAGGAAGCGGGCGAGACCGCGGGCAGCGGCGGCGGGAGGGGAGGAGGGAGGGGAGGCAGGGGAAGGCGACGCTAGCTAGACCCGTTTTACTACATCGCGACGCACGCGTCCATGCATCCCCTCGCCGGCGGCTCGCGCCTGCCGTGATACACCGCCTTCCACGCCTCCGCGTCGTAGTTCTGCCCCGCGGGGACGAACACGAAAGGGACCTGCTCGTCCACGGCCCATACGCACACGTGCTGGTACTCGTAGCAGTACCCGGGGAATCCGCACTTTTCCGGATCCTCGGCGAGGAGCTTGCCGTCCAAGTACAGCTTGCCTCCGTGGAGAGGCTTTCCGCCGGGCGGCGCGAGCCCCTCCCTGAACGAGGGCATGAGCACCTTCTCGTAGTTATTTTTCATCGCCTCGCGCGACTTGTCGGTGTGAAAGAAGAACGTCACGGGCTTGTGCCAGCCCGCGGTCATGCCCTTCGCTACGGTGGGACGATATTTCGTCATCACCTCGAGCACGGGCTTCATCCAATACAGGTTCACGTCCACGGGGACGGAGACCTCGTCCACGCGGCCCGGACCCGCGGCCGCGACTCTCTCCACGTCCGCGTTCATCAGCGCCCTGACGGTCACCTCGCTCGTGCGCCGCTTCTCGTCCGCGTACAGCTTGCGCATGAACCCATCCTGCTCGTACTTTTTCTGATACGCCCTGATCTTCGTCTCCGCGTCCGGGTCGGTCTCGGGGGTCAGCTCGACGACCTCGTCGGGGTACGGCTTGTCCGTGATCACGTACCACACGGTGTGCAGCCTGAAGTAGTTCCCGTCGCCGTCCCTCACGCCCGGGCCGCGCTCGTCGGACACGGTCGTGACGTCTATCATGGGCTTGACGAGGACGTCGTAACGCGCGACGGGGGACTCCGCGATCGGCGGGGACTTCACGGCGAGAATCTCGGCCCATTCGTCGAGCCACTCGCCCGCGCGCTTGACGCGGACCGGGTGGCCGACCGGGAGGAGCGCCGCATCGGAAGACGCGGGGGCGGCGTCGTCGTCGGGAGGCGACTCCATCTGTGCCGCGGATGTCATTCGCGATCGCGAGAGACGCAGCGCAGCGAGTTTCACGTCCTGTTACCGATGAATCGCAGGTTCACGTTGATCGATCCGAGGAACATTATTCAAAGCAAGGATTCACCCGCATTTTTTCGCCGCGATCACGAAAATAATCTCGCAGAATCTCCGCACTCTCGCGCGAAATTTGTTTTTCGTGGGTTCCGAGGCGTCGCGGACGCCACTCCGACTCGCGCGGCGTGCCATGATCACTGGCTGTCGACGGCACAACGTGACCGTCTTCTCCGTCGCGAAGCAGCGCGTTTGGGAGGTGGAGCGCGAGGTGTACAGGATACGCGCGTGAGCTCCGCGAGCTTTATCCTGAACAAATTCACTTTAGCGACAGCGTCCTCGTCAGGACGCGCGACCTTTCGAACGCGCCGGGGTCGTCGACGTGAACGATGAAGTTCCTCGAGGACCCGTCGCTGAGCAGGTGCGACCCCGCCCCGCGCGCCTTTCCTCTCGCCTCGCCGCCGCGGACGCGTCTCCGGCGCGTCGCGGTGTCCCCGCGCGCGCGGACCTCGTCCCCACGCCGCGGTTCAAAAATAATCTATCCGAAGCGCGAGAAGAGAGACAACGACGCTGACGACTCGCGCGCGCTTCCCTCCGCCTCGCAGGATCAACGCGTTCTTCAACCACGTCAACGTCGGCGATTACGCCGTCATAGGCCAGCTCGAGGCGTATTCATGTGCGCAGGCGCACGAACCCGGTCGAACGCGACCGTCCCGACGCGCTTCCGTCGTCGTTTCAAACCGCGCCCGCGGCCTCGTTCTGCCGAATATTCATTCATTCGTTCGCGAGTCTCACGTTCGTTCCGTCCCGCGCACAGGCAAACTCGCGGGCGTGGACAAGAAACTCTCCGCGAGCATCGACCAGGACGTCGTCGAGATGATGGCCGGGTCCCCCTCGAACCTATCCTCCTCCCCCGTGGGCCCGCTCACGGATCCCTCCTCGCGGAAGACGCTCATCTACCTCATCCTGACGCTGAATCACGCGTACCCGGATTACGACTTTAGCGCGCTGCGCGGGCACCACTTCACGAAAGAAAACTTACACACCGGCGTCGTCAGGGTGCAGCAGGACATCGATGCGCTGCTGCTCGAGTGCGCGAAGGTGTACGAAGCGCAGGAGGGCGGCGCCGAGTCGGGCGGTTTATCCGCGGAGCTGTGGAAATCCATCGACGACGTCATCGGACTCGTCGACTGCGACGCGTACACGTACAAGGCGGTCGCGGAGGGGGATCCGTTCACGGACGAGGGAAACCTGTGGTCGTTCAACTACTTCTTCTACAACCGGAAGCTGAAGCGCATACTGTACTTTTCGTGCCGGGCGGTGAGCAAGACCGCGGACGACGACGACGACGGCGGCGGGCCGGGGTGGGCGGACGAGTCGTTCGTGGACGACATGGACATGGAGGAGTACTGATCCGAGCGAGCGCGGAAGCCGGCGACGGCATGACATTCTTTTTCACGTGTACAGTAAAGCGAAGCGAGCGGCGAGAACAGTCGTCGCGTGTAACAATACGAGTGAGACGTCAATACGGACGTTACGAACGTTTCCCTCTCCGCGCTCACACGCGCGCCGTCGTCCTGTTCCTGCTCGCGGACATCTGAATGCTCTTGTGCGTCTTCACGAGGCGCGTCAGCGACCGTCGCACGACGCAGTACGCCACGACCGCGGCGACGAGCACGACCGCGCCCACGATGAGCGCGATCGCGTACGGCACCTCCATCAGCATCCGCGTCCAGTGCATCGGCGGCGGGGCCGGGTCCAACCCTTTCGCCGCGCGCGCGGCGCCGCGCTCGTGGAACGCGTCCACGGCGCCGAGAAGCGTCTCCTTCTGCTCGTCCGACATCTCCGCGCCCTTCATCTTGAGCCGTTCCTCCGCGCTCGCCGACGCCTTGTCCCAGAAACGCTCCGACCCCATCTTCCGCGGCTCGTCGTCGTCGTCGTCGTCGCGCGGGGATCTCGCGTCGTCGACAAAGTCAGCCTCCTTCTCCGCGGCTTCCCTCGCGGCGGCGCATTCGCGGCTCACGTCGCGCGCGTGCTTCTTCAGGCACGCGTGCACGCGCCCGCGCCCGCGCCCGCGGGCGACCCCCGCGCAGTATTTCTTCACGTCCTCCGCGCACGCGGACGCGAGCGGCGCGTCGAGCTCGAAGTTTTTCGCCGCCGCTTTCATCGCCCTCCTCATGGACGCGACGCACGCGTCGGACTTCACCCTCCCCGCCCTCGTCGCGTCGCGCAGGCACTTGAGCACGCGCCCTTCCCCCTTCGGAACGTCCGCGCACAGACGCGCCCGGTCGTCCTCGCACGCGGTACGCGCGTCGCGGTCGAAGCGAATGTCCCCCGCGGCTTTGACGCGGTCCGCGGTCACCGCCGCCGCGCACTCCGCGCCCATCCCCGCGCCCTCAGGGCCGTTCTATACGAGCGAATGTCGGGGTGGAGTTGAAAGGCGTCAGTTGAAGTTGAAAGGCGCCGAGGGCGGGTATTGAAAGCGAGGGGTGGGCGAAGAGAGACGACGGCAAAAGTCCTTAAGGATCGGCGTTCACCACGCCAACGCGGTCGTATGGGAACCAGTGTATAGAACGCACCTCCGCGTCCGCCGCCGCGCGAAGGCACTCCACGACGCGTCCTCTCCCGGGCTTGACGTCGGCGCACAGCGACGACGCCTCCGCGGCGCACGCGGCCGCGATCTTCGGGTTCGCGCGCCAGTCCTCGCCCGCCCACTGCGATCGCTCCGAGAGCTTCGCCGCGCACGACGGCGACAAGACGCTCTCGTATTTCTCCAGACACGCCCATAACTTCCCTTCTCCGGGCGTCACCTCCGCGCAGTGCGACTTCAGGTCCGACGCGCACGCGGCGACGAGCGCCGCGTCGCCGCGGATGTCGCTCGCGGAGGACGCCATCCGTCGCGTGATGTCCGCCGCGCACGCCTCGTCGGTGACGTTCCCGGCCGCGTGGTTCCGCTTGAGGCACTCCAACACCGCGCCGGACGCGCTGAGGGTCGTTCCATACAAAAATAGTTCATCGGTCAGTTGAAAGGGACCCACGCGATCAAGTGTTGAAACCGGGCGATGGGTGAAAAACATTTGTACAGAACGCACCTGATTTTGTCCTCGGCGTCTTCCAGCTCCCTCGCGCAGAGCTCCGCGGCGACCGCCTCGCACGCGCGGCGCGTGCGAAAGTCGAGGCGCCAGTCCGCGGCTCTTCGAACCGACTTTCTCTCCATCGCGGACCTGCACTCCTGCGTGAACGTCGCGTCGTCGAGGTGGTTCGCGAGGCACGCGACCACCCTCGCCTCGCCGGGGGGAATCGAGGAACAAAACGCGTCTCTGTCCACCGCGCACGCGCGCGCGAGGAACCCGTCGAACCGCACGTCCTCGCTCTCCTCCACCTCTCGTCGGAACAGCTCTCTCTTGCACCGAGGGCTGAGCGCGGCGCGCTTGTCTTTGAGGCACTGCTCGACGCGGCCGCCGCCCCACGCCACCGCGGCGCAGAGATTCGCGCGGTCGTCCTCGCACATCGTCGCGAGCGGCGCGTCCAGCGACACGTCCTCGCTCTGGTCGATCTGCCTCGCGTCGACGATCGCCGCGCAGTCCGGGGAGAGCTCTCGCTTGCGCGACTTGAGGCAGCGGAACACGAGCCCGGTGCCGGGTTCGACGTCGCCGCAGAATTTCTTCACGTCGGCGTCGTCGCCGGCGCCGCACGCCGACGCGAGGTCAAAGTCCAGACGAAAGTCCGCGAACCGTCGCGAGTACGCGTCCCTGATATCCTTCTCGCACGCGGGGGTGATCGCCGCGGGGCCCTTAGCGGAGACGCTCTTGACGCACTCAAAGTACGAGCGGTGGCCGACGGCGACTTGGAGGAGACTCCGCGACGCCAAAGGCGACGCGCTCGAGCTCCTCGTCGTCGTCGTCACGTTCGTCTTTTCGGTCGTCTTCGTCGTCGTCGTCGCGTTCGTCTTTTCGGTCGTCTTGGTCGTCGGCGCGTCGGTCTTCACCTCGTCGTTCTTCTTCTCGGCGACGTCCCCGTCCGCGTCGCCTTCCGCGATCGCCATGCGCGCGAGGAAATCCGGGTGCATCGCCGAGGGCACGCACGAGTCCGCGATGACGGCCGCGCACGCGCCCGCGGGCGAGATGTCCCCCGAGCGCTCCGCGAACGACGCGAGCACGCGCGCGTGCGTGTCCTTCTCGGACTCGCTGAAGTCGGAGATGTCCACGACGCCGCCCGGCTCGGTCGTCGCGTCCGCGTCGTCGTCGTCCTCCGACGGCGTTTGGGTCTCTCGCGCGTCCATCGGCGCTCGCTCGGAGGAAGACGGCGACGGCGACGGCGACGGCGACGGCGACGATCTCGGCGAAGCGTCGTCGGCGCGCGATCGCGATCGCGTCGGGGCTGGCGCCGGCGCCGCGGCGTCGCCGGCGCGCGCCGCGCGCGCGACGCCCGCGGAGGAGAGTGTCAAGCACATCAGGAAGAGGATCGCGGCGCGGAGCCCGGCGATCCCGCGGCCGCGCGTCATGACGGTCGAGGGGCGATCGTCGGAGGCCGCGTGCGGGAGACTGATTCCTCCCGCACAGCAAGCGTTCAGCAGATCTTCGTTTCCTGTCCGACGCGACGAAATCCTGCGGCGTTGAATGGGTGGAGAGAGGAGGACGCGGTCTGTTCGAGAGGACGCGGTCTGTTCGAGCGCGAGAGATGACACGTCACGAAACGCCTCGACACCGTGCGTTTGATTTTAAACATGTAAAATTTACATCGCAAGGCTACGTGCTCGACGCGTCGGCGACGCTCGTCGCGCGCGCGCGGCGCGCGGGACGGTCGGGGTCGTCGGCGCTCGCGCGGCGCTCGCGCGGTGGGAAAGTCTACAGTAGTAAGAAGAGCCGCTCGCCGACGCGCGCGGCGTCAACTGCGCGTTGACGCGCGCGCTCGCGTCGCGACGGCGCCGTGATACCCCTCGCGAGATGTCAGGCGGCCATGACCACGGGAGTAGCTACGGCTAATGCGGGAACGGGCGCCGTCTCCGGCGTTTTGATCGGCTCCGACTCCGGCTCCGGCGAGGGCGTCTTCGGGGACATGGAGACGCGGTGCTTCCACCCGGCGATCATCCCGCGGCAACTCGGCGCTCCGCACGCGCACTCGAACGCGCCGCCCTGCATGATGAGGTCCTCCTCCGTGTGCTCGTAGTCGATCGTGATCGCTTCGCCGGGGTGAACGTCCCGGTTCGCCGTGAGTTTGATCGCGTAGTTGGTCGGGTACACCGTCACGTCGCAGTTGGGTTCGCACGAGTGGTTGAGGAAGTTGTCCAAGTCGTTCGGCGTCTCGCTAAGAGAGTAGAGCGCCCCAGGGCGCTGCTTCGACGGGCGGACTTGAAGGCACGCGTTGTACGCCGCGACGGAGCCTTTCATCTGCGAGTCGCGTTTGAGGACGTTCGGGGGCAGGAACACGACGGTCTCCCCGGCGGGGATGACGCCGCCGCCGCGGACGGGCGCGCCGTCCTCGTCGAAGAGGCCGTTGAACTCGACGTACGTCCCGAGCTCGGGCGTCTCGTTCAGCCCCAGGGGGTACTTCTTCGAGACCGCCTTCGCGTGCGCGCGGCACTGTTCCTTCGTGAAGAACGCCTCCGGGTGCGCGTGGCGCGCCGACGACACGTTCTTCGGCGCGAGAAACGCGTCCGGGAAATAGTACTCGTTCTCGCCGTCGGCGCGCGCGGTCCCCGCGATGAGGTTCTCGACGTGCGGCATGCAGTGGCCCTTGTACTTCGCCTGGAACTCCGGCGCGCGCCAGTCGTCCCCGGTGACGCGCCCGCGGCACGACGGCGCGCCGCACAGGCACTTCCACGACTGCTCCGCGTCTTCGGAGGTGGCGTAGTCGAACGTGAGCTCGTCGCCCGGACGCAGATCTCGCGACGCGGTCATCACGACGACGCCGTCCCACTCCACCCTCGTGGGTTCGAACCAGCACGTGGGCTCGCACGAGTGGTTCATGTACATCGACGGGTCCTCGCTCTGGAGCTGCCACTGAGACATCGGGATCCGGTCGAACTCCGGGAGCGCCTCGTACGCGTCTTCGCCGACCTTGTACATGTAATGTTCGAAGATCTTCCTCTCGCGCGGCGGGAGCGAGTCGACGTAGAGCTTGCACCGCGGGATCGAGACCCACTCCGGCTCGGTCTCTTGGTCTTCCCACCACACGATGTCGCCCTTGGGGATGAACGACGTGATCGTCAGCGCTTTGCCGCCGCCCACGGCGCCGCGTTCGGTGACGACGACGGACTCGTGCAGCATCGCGCGGACGACGGGTCGAGGAGTCTTTTTTAAGAGGTTTTCTCGAGGGGTTCGACGGCGAGGTCGAGGGCGAAAGGACGCGGACGCGGCGCGCGGACGAGACCTAAGGCTCTTCGCGCTGATGCGGGAAGAAAGGTTCGACGCGGTGCCGATGTGTGTCGTCTGCGGCGCGCGCAGCATACGAGTGAGGGAGTGTCGTTTCGTCCCGAACAAAAGAACGCGTTTCATAAAACGCGTTTTTCCGATCCGAATCGTTGATCTGTCCGCCAGCGGTCGGTCGTCTGCTCGGACATCGGAGCCGAGAGACGAACGCCGAGCGGTCAATCATTCGCGGGGGCACGGCGACGCACCGCGCGCGAAGGATCGGTCGACATGGCGACCGCGGCGGACAGGTTTAACATCAACAGGTGCGCGCGCGTTCGCGCATCGCGATCGCGGCCGTCCGAACCCGCGCGATCGCTCGCGCACGCGACGATCGCTCGGCGCTCGTCAACCCTAAAATAAAATGCCCCGATCCGCGCCCCGATCCTGACCTCCTCCGCCCCCTCCCCCTCCCCCGCCCGCAGCCAACTCGAGCACCTGCAGTCGAGGTACGTCGGCACCGGTCACGCGGACACGAACCGGTTCGAGTGGGCGGTGAACATCCACAGAGACAGCTACGCGTCGTACTTTGGCCACCATCCGATGATGCAGTACTTCGCGCTCGCGGAGAACGAGAGCATCGGACGCGTGAAGTACAACATGATGCAGAAGATGCTGCTGCCGTGCGGGCTGCCCCCGGAGCGCGACGAGGAGTGAGACGATACAGTACAATGAAAATGATGCAATGAAATTAGTCTAGTCATTCGTCGTCTCGTCGTTCAACTCCTCGTTCGCCGCCGCGTCGTTCTCGACGCCGCGGGGGCGGGGGTGACGACGTCCGCCACCGCGCGCCCCGCGCCCGCGCTCGCCGCGGGCGCCTTCTCGCGCATCGCCGCCGCCGGCGTCGCGACCGCGACGACGCGCCCTTCCGCCGTCTTCGCCGCCGTTGCCCTCGCGTGCGCGTCCTCGATCGCCTCCCTCGCGCGTCGAAACAGATCGATCGTCGGTGACGGCGGGAACGGCGGGACGCTCTCCTCCGCGAAGCACGCGTTCTCGGACTCCCGCGGGCACAGCTTCATTCGCTCCGCGGTCGCGAACGCGCGCGCGAGGTTCGCGCGGCGCAGCCGCGACAGATCGTCGTCGCGCTCGTCTGCGCTTCGCCGAGCCGGACCCGCCGGGAGGCGCGTGATGAACGCCGCGAGCGCGGCGAGCGCGAGCGACGCCGACTCGGCGAGGCGCCGCGTCGCGGCCGCGTCGCCGCGCGCGCGCGCGAGCCACGCCGGAGCTCTCCGCGTCTTTCGCGACGGTGACGACGCTCGGGCGTTCACGCGCGCGGCGTCGTCGACGAGATCGAGGACGTCGGCGACCCACGCGATGCTCTCGGGGGCGACGAGCTCGCCGAGGCGCGTCGGCTTCTCGGACTGCGACTCGGACGTATCATGATAAAACGGACGGTAAAACTCTTTGCCGTACGTTCTCGTCATCACGTTGACGAGGTGCACCGCGGAGAGTCGCCCGTTGCCGCCGCAGGATACCACGGGCTCCGTCGGGCGCTCGAAGACGCGCGCCGCGAGTTCTTTCAGCACGTCCATGACGGAGTCTCGCGCCGATTCGATGCCGTTCGAGCCTCGAAATACAGTAACCGCGTAGGAGCTGAAACCTCCGCAGAGAGGGGCATGCCCCCCGTCAAACGCGCCGGCGTCGAACGCGTCGAGAAGATCTGCCGCGGCTTGACAGCACATGACTCGCCAATGCTCCACGGCGCATCTCTGCACGCCTCTGTGGATCGCGAGGCGGGTCAAACGATGCATCGCTTCGTCTACGCACTTCACATATCGATCATCAGGATCGGTTTCCGACCACGACGAGATCGTTTCTTCCATCCAGAGACGAGAGCGGTCGTCCTCGCAGTCGCGCAACGGATTTCCCTTGAGCCGCCCGAGCTGCCCGTACGAGCGCCAAGCTCTTACGGCGTATATGTTGTGGGTTTTCATTCGCGGATCCACTTCGCGACGCTCCCACGATTTCTCGCCGTTCTCGTCGACGGGTTTGGTCAAGCTCAGCGCGTGCTTCGCCGCGAGACGAAGCCAGCGCCCGACGACGTCCGCGGTGAGTCTCTCGTCGTACTGCTCCCTCCTGAAGTATCTCATCTCCGCGTGATCATGGTCATAGAGTCGTTGTTGGCTGCCTCTGACTTTTCCATCCATCTCTGAGATCAACGTGATGTCGAGATACGAGTCGATGCCCGTCAAGATGGCCTCGTTGATTTTCAAGCGCACCGCCGGGTAAAACGTCCCTCCTTCGTCTTCCGTGAAATTCTTCAGAATCGACCCGAGGTGGTCTAACACCTTGATCGCCTTCCTCTGGTGCTCCTCCGTGAACTCGAGGTAGCAGGCGCGTGCTTGGGACCGAGGTTCAGGCGCGACCTTGACGTTCAGCGCGATGACGGAGACGGAGTCCACGAGCGCGACTAACGTCGCTTTCGACGCGCACCGAACCATCGTCCGCGCGGCGACGCGTTTCAACATCCGCTTCAAAAGCTTTAGCGCCGCGGAGAGAAGCTCCTCGCCGGGGTGCCGGTACGACGCCTCCGCGTTCACGACGCGCTCGCCGTCGCTCGCGTCTGCGCCCGCGGCGCCACACGCGCCGCTCGCATCTTCGCGGGCGACGTCGCGCGCGTTCGCCGAGTATTCCCCGGTCGCCGCCGCCGCCGCCGCCGCCGTCGCCGTCGCCGCGTCGCCGCCGCCGCCGCCCCGCCGCGAGCGCTTCCGCGGGGACGCGAACGCGTCTAACGCGTCCTCGTCCTCCGCGATCGTCGCCGCGCGCCCGCCGCTCGCCGCGGGCGGCGTCCAACCGCGCGCGCCGCTCGCCGCGAACCGTCCGATCAGCCTCTCGAGAACCCCGAACGCGCCCTTCTCCGCGAGCGCGCGCGCGTTGTCGCCGCCGCCGAAATCGTCCTCGTCCCGCGCGGCCCCCCGCGCCCTCGCCCGCGTCGACGCCGTCGCGCCCGTCCGGACGCGATCGCACGTCGTCGCGTCGACGTCGGCGACATCGGCGACGTCCTCGTCACCCTCGTCCCCCTCGTCCTCATCCTCCACCGCGGGATCGGACGCGTCGACGACGTGCCCGCCGGCGTAGCCGGCGAGCGTCCGCAACGCGTGCAGCGCGACGCGCGGCGCCGCGTGTAGGTTTTTCTCTCGCGCCGCCGCGTCGAGGAGCGCGTCCACTACGCCGCAGGCGACGCACTCCGCCGCGGTGGACCGCGTCAGGTTCGTGGACGCGGTCTGGTGGCTTCTCACGAGGACCGAGCTCGCGGCGCAGCTCTGGAACAGCAGCGCGTTGAGGAGAGAGAAGAGCGCGTCGAGGACGCCGTCGCACGGATCCGACTGCGTCAACGCGCGGCGAAGCAACGGCGCGAGGACGCCTCGGTAGAAGCCGTTCTGGAGCGTGATCTGCGCGCACGCGAGCGCGGGCTCGTGCGCGTGGCCGTGCACGCGGCCGTCTGCGGGGTCGGTCGGGGTGAGGAGGGTGCGGGGGTGGGGATGGACGAGGTGAGCGACCGCGGCGGATTCGGCGGGAACCGGGGACGGCGGTTTCGGGACGGGACCGCGGGGATCGACCGAATCTGCTTCTTTCGCGCGCGAACCGGCGGGAAGGATCGATCGCGGGGGGATCGGGGATCGCGCGATCGCGCGCGCACCGTCGTCGAAGTCAAACTCCGGCCCGTTCAGGAGGTTCGTCAGCGCCCCGAGCGTCGTCCACAGGAAGCTCCCGTGCTCCTTGTCCCCCGGGTCGAACTCGTCCGCGCGCGCGAGCGCGTCCGGCGCGAGGCATCGCGCGGCGTAGTGCTTCAGCAGCGTCACGAGGAGCGCGGAGGACGTGCTCACGGTCAGGAGGTCGCGCACGCTGGACGTCGCGTCGATCGACCGCGCGACGGCCTCGTACGCGGTGAACGCGCGGAGTTCGCGCTCGACCTCGGACGCGTCCGTGGACGGTCGCTCCGACTCCGCGGGCGTCATGCCGACGACGATCGTCGAAGGGGATCGCGCGCGGCGACGATTCGTCCGCGTTGGGTTATTCGTCTAGGGAAACACGATGATGTTCGTCCCCGAGCGCGGGAGGCGAGGGGACCTCTCCGCGGGCCGTCTCCGCGTCGGGAACCGCGGCCGCGCGCGAGGTCGTTCGCGAGACGCGTTCGACGCGCGGGATCGGCGCAGATCCTCGCGTGCGGCGCGTTGTATGGCGCGGGGAGCGCGGCGGGGGATCCCTTTCTCCCGCGCAAACATTGATTTTTAGATACGAGAAAACCGGAGTCCGAGAAGGGCGGGTGCCTACTTCTGGTACGGAAGCATTTGGCGGGAGGGGGGGGGGCGGGCTGCACGCGTCCGGAGTGTCACTACGGCTACACACTACGCGCACGGCTCGCACAGCACGCTCCCGCGCGACGCGCACAAGAACGCGCACTTCTCGCTGATCATGTCCTCGTCCCAGTTCAAGTCCACGCGCCGCCGCCGTCGTCCCCCGCGCGCCTCCGCCTCCGCCTCCGCCTCCGCCGCCGCCTCCGCCTCCGCCGCCGCCGCCGCGCCGTCCCCCCCCACGCCGTCGTCGTCCCCGCCGTCGCCCGTCGTCGCGTCCATCGCGACCCTGATGTGATTGAACAAAAACACGCACCACAGCTTGTACGCGTCCACGTTGCTCCGCCGCGCGAGCGACGCGACGCCGTACCCGAACCTCCCGCGCGGCCGCTTCCCCGCGTTCAACTCCCGCACGAGACAACACGGCGACAAAACTAAGGGCCGTTCCATACAAGCGAATGTCGGGGTGGAGTTGAAAGGCGTCAGTCGGAGTTGAAAGGCGCCGAGGGCGGGGATTGAAAGCGAGGTGTGGGCGGAGAGATGCGCGGGACAAAGTCCTTAAGGATCGGCGTTCACCACGCCAACGCGGTCGTATGGGGACCAGTGTATAGAACGCACCTAATCCGTCGACACCGCACGCGATGAAAAGCTCGACCGCGCGGCGCGACAGGTCGCCGCACAGGTGCACGCCCACGATGCAGCTCCCATTCGCGCCGTGCTCGGCGAGCGCGTCGCGGATGAGAACCTCGACGTCGCGCGCGTACAGGTCCGCGGCGGAGAAGGACACGCGGCCCGCCAGCGAGTCCAAGTGTTTCAGATTCATCTTCGCGCACTTGTCGACCATGAACACCCTCGCCTTGGGATATCGATGCGCGAGGAGGAGCGACGTGAAGCCTTTCCCGGAGCACAGGTCGAAGATGACGACGCCGGCGCCATCGCCGAGGGGATCGCCGGCGTCGTCGCCGTCCCCGCGCGCGGTCGCGTCGAGCGCCGTCGGCGTCGGCGTCGCGGCGGGGGCGTTCTTTCGGCCGCGGGGACGGCCCCCGTCCCCGCGCGCGTCCCCGTCGCGCGCTTTTGCGATCGCGGCCGGGACCCTCGCCGCGGCCGCGGACGCCTCCGCGATCTCTTTCCTGAGCACCTTCCCGTTGATGTTCGCCCACGACTTGTAGTTCGGGTCCGCGCGCATCGTTTCCGAGAGCGCGGACGACGCGAACGCGCGCAGGTACGGATTGGTCCTCACGCTCTCGCCCTCGAGGAGGTAGTCGATGGAGAGCTTCTTCCTCCTCGCTAGCGTCGTCCCGGGGTCGCGAGACGCCGAGGACGACGTCGAAGGGACGGGCGCGTCCCCGGCGCCGTCCTCTGGCGACGGACGCGTCGCCATCGCGGCGCGGAGTGCGCGCGCCCGCGAGAGATTTTCGGGGTTTTGGTGGAGGCTTCATACGAGCGGCCGACTTTCGGCCGTTGTCGTTCTTTCCTCGGACGGGACCGTCCGCGCGCGCACACGCGGACGCGCAGCGATGGCACGCACCGCGGCGATGACGAACGTCCACGGTGCCGTCGCGGACGTCCCGACCGACCTCGCGTCGCTCCTCGACGTCGGCGGGAAGCCTCACGCGGCGGACGTCGTGTCCGCGCCGTCGCTCGCGGACGCGCTCGGGACGTCGAGCGACGCGGCGCGGGGACGAACCCCCGCGTTCGAAGGGCGGTGGTTCCTGAAGCGCTCGGAGCACATCCGCCGGTGGATCCGCACGTGGATCGCGCTCGACGCGAGCGGGACGATGCTCGAAATGAAAAACGACGCGCTCGACGTCAAGCCTCGCGCGGTCGTCCGCGTCCGCGACGTGCGGTGCGTCCCCGCGGCGTCGAGATTCGATTAGTATTCGCATCCAGCCGTTCTCGAACGATTAGATTTCCCGGTCCTCCGCGCGCCGCGCGTCTCCGTCGTCCGCGCGCCGCGCGTCTCCGTCGTCCCCCCGCGCGCTCACGCGCCGCGTCACCGCGAACGTCCGTCTCCGCGTTCCCAGGTCCGTCGCGCTGTCTTCGGTGAACTTCCACGGCGGCAAAGAGCACGACGGCGCGTGCGTCTACGTCGCGATATCGATGCGCCCGAACGCGACCACCCCGGGGGCGACGCCCGAGTCCGGACTGTACCTCGTCGCGGAGACGCCCTCCGCCGCGGCGGAGTGGGTCGTCGACGCGCGACGCGTCGCGGGACTGGAGATGACGGCGTCGCCCGCGGTGCTCGCGCCGCCGGGGAGCGGGAAGTTCGGGAGGCACGTCGCGAAAGAGGCGATGCGCGCCGTCGCGTCGACGCGCGGGCGCGGCGAGGAGGAGCCGGCGCCGGCGACGCCGTCGCCGGAGCCGCGCGGCGCCGTCGCGAACCGCCGGGGACCGCGCGCGCCGTCGTCGTCCGTGTCGTCCGCGTCTTCGGTCGAGACCCCGGGCGCGGCGTCGGACGCGTCGTTCTCGTTCGCGGGGAGCGACAGCGGTTCCCCGACCGCGACTGTCGCGGCGGCGGCGGCGACGCCGACGCCGACGCCGACGCCGACGTCCGCGACGTCGAGTCCGGTCTTATTCGCGCGCGACGCGGCGCCGTCCGCGGCGGCGAAGAGCGGCGGCGGGACGATCCTCCGCCGCATCCTGAACCCGCGCGCGCGCAAGGAGCACGCGCTCGCGTCGTCGCTGTGCGCGGTGACGGAGCGATTACGACGCGCGGAGGCGGCGTCGCGGCGCGAGCTGCGCGAGACGTCCGCCATGGCGACCGAGGCGTTGCGCGCGAAGGACGAGCGGTGCGTCGCGCTGACGCGCGCGCTCGAGCTGGAGACGCACGCGCGCGCGGAGTCGAGCGCGCTGCTCGACGCGCTTCAGCGCCGACTCGAGGAGAGCGCGACCGCGCTGGAGAAGCGCGAGGCGCAGCTGGCGTCGACGACGGCGGCGGCGGCGACGCTGCGCGCCAAGTACGAAAAGACCAAGGCGCGTTCTGTTATCTGTACACTGGTCCCCGTACGACCGCGTCCGCGTGGTGATCGCCGTTTCTTAAGGACTTTTCTTCCCGGCGGTCGTTTCTCTCCGCTCACCCCTCGCTTTCAATCCCCGCCCTCGAAGCCTTTCAACTTCAACTGACGCCTTTGAACTCCACCCCGACTTTCGCTCGCGTGGACCCTCGACCCTCAGACGCGCGCGGAGGACGCCGAGCGCCGCGCGGACGAGGCCGAGGCGCGCGAGCGCGAGGCGCTCGATCGCGCGGAGGCGATGACGCGCGAGGTGGCGCGCGTTCGATCGCGCGCGGACGAGACCCAGCGCGCGCTCATGGAGGAGGGCGCGCTGCTTCAGGCGTCCACGCACCGCGCGGCGGCGGTGGAGAGGACGCTGCGCGCGTCGCTCGAGGAGGCGTCGTCGCGGCGCGACGCGCTCGCGCGCGAGGCGTTCGAGGCGACGCGCGCGACGAAGGAGCTGAGGGAAGAGAAGGAGGCGCTCGTCGACGAGCTGTGCTCGGAGAGGAATCGCGGGGAGGCGCTCATGGTGGCCGCGGAGGCGCTGCGCGCGAAGCGCGGGTGGAGAGGGCTGTTCCGACGCGGCGGCGACGGCGGCGGCGGCGGAGGAGAGAAGACGCGCGGCGGGAGGCGCGCCGGCGCCGCGCGCGCCTCGGCGTGCCGCCCGCCGCGCGTCGCGCTCGACGAGGCGCTCCTCCCGGAGATCTCGGCGGACGCGAGCGTGGGCCGAGCCGCGGCGGATGTCGCGAGGGCGCTCGGCGGCGATTCCGTCGCGCGCGGCGGGGAAACCCCGGACGAAGCCGCGATTCGCCGGCGTCTGTTTTACGGCATCGCGAACGCGGGGGAGTTCTCCCCGAACGACGTCATCGACCGGTTGGACTCGCCGGGGACGGCTGGGTGCCGGCAGATGTGAGCGATGCGATGCGATGCGTATCGCGCGTAGAATGATTTATTCAACAGAGACGACGTCTCGCTCGCGTCCGCGATCGCCGCTGGGCCTCGGGTGATCGGGGCTGGGATAACCGCCAGCTCGTTCGCGGATTTTTGAACGCGATTGCGTTCACAACGATCAACGCGCGGCCACGATGGGCGTGTGGGGCAAGAAACCCGCGGCGCCGACGCCGTACGACCTCGTGTGGGGCGACGGCGTCGTCCCGTCCATCTTGTTCGGCATGACCGCGCTGTTCATGGTCCTGCACCCGATCCTGCGGACGATGTTCCCGCGGACGATGCGAGCGCGCGGCGCCTTCTTGCTCGCGTTCGAGCTCTCGTGCCTCTTCCCGCTCGCGTACTGCGCGTACGAGGGGTACACCACGTGGACGACCGGTCTCGGCGCGTTCACCACCGCGAAAGCGCGGCTGTACGCCACGAGCCCCGGCGCGGTGAGGGTCCTTCAGGCGCACCTCGCGTTCGAGGCGTGGGATTTCGGCGTCAGCTTCTTCAACAAGACGCTCCGCGCCCCCGAGATGCTCGCGCACCACGCGCTCGCCGCGCTGCTGTGCTACTGGGCGCTCACGATGCCGTACATGCACTACTACGCCGTGTACTTCATGGGCGTCGCGGAGATCTCCTCCGTCCCGCTCGTGCTCGTGGACGCGGGGAAGTACTACCCGGACGTCTCGAAGCGCTTTCCGGGCGTCGACCTCGCGGCGAAGCTGACGTTCCTCGCGTGCTTCGTGCTCGTCCGCGACGTGTTCTGGGTCCTGACCGCGATCGAGGTATGGAAGGACGGCCTCGCGGTCCTCGCCGCGGGTAACTTCCCGGCGAAGTACCCCGGGTACGTCACCGCGAGCGTGCTCCTCACGAACGTCTTCTTCAGCGCGCTGCAGGTGCTGTGGACGGGGAAGCTGGCGAGAGGGGTGTACCACCTGTTTACGCCGAAAGCCCCGCCCAGGGCGGACGCGCCCGCGGCGGTCGCCGACGTGGACGCGAAGAAACGCGAGTGAGTTAAAGCGCGAGTCGCCGAGGTAGTGTAGCGTTCGTGCGTGTATTTTAAGTGTATTCCATCGGTGAGAAGTCAAACGCGTCGTCGTCGTCGTCGTCGTCGCCGTCCATCCGTCCGTCCTCGCAACCGTCGTCGCTCGCGGCTCGCGCGTCGTCGCGTCTTCATCACGCCGCGGCGCCCGTTTCCTGCTCTCCTTCGTCGTCCCCCGCGCCTTTCATGATCCCCTGCACGAACGCGTCCACGCCGTCCTGCCCGAGCTCGTCCAGCGCCCTCTCCGCGAGGACGTACCCGTACCTATCCCGCCCGTCCTCGCCCCCGCCCGCCGACGCCTTCTCTCGCATGATGTACCGTTGCTTACACAGACGCGCGATCGCGGCTTTCGCGTTCCCGAGCTTCGGGTGGTCCTCGTCGTCCTGGTGCACCCCCAACGACGCGAGGTGCTTCCACAGCGCGTCCTCTTCGATCATCCCGCCGGAGATGCTCACGAGCGCGCACACGGTGATGCAAAACGCCTTGGCCGCGTTGTCCTCCGCGCGGTCCACCCATCGTTTTCTCGCCGCCGCCGGGAGCGTAGACTTCAAGATGTACTCCTTCCCCGGGTCCGTCGGCGCGTTCGTCCTGTCCTTGCCCGTCTTCTTGTGCGCCATCCGCGACAGCTCCTTCATCTCCATCCCGAACACCTTGACGAACTTGACCTGCGCCTGGGCGATGACGTATCCCGCGAGGTTGACGCGTTTCAGAGTCGGCGACAGCGTCGTGATCAGCTCGCTGATCTTCGACCGCTGCACGGGCGCGCCGTCTTTGTGCTGCGAGAAGAGCACGTATCGCATCACCTCCGCGACGAGCTTGTCTTTCTCCTGCGATGCGATGCGATGCGATGCGATGCAGCGCGCGACGGGTGGACGGTCACTCAGCGGGTTGGACGGACGGAGGGGACGAAGGCGGCCGCGGAGGAACGAAACGAAACGAAACGAAAGCGCGCGCTCGGTCCGGTTCAAACGCGGCCTCGAGATCGCGTTCGACGGACGGGGACGTCGCGCACCTCCGCGGAGAGTTTCTGGACGACCGCCTGGGTATCGTACACATCGAGCTGGGACTGGTACTGCTGCGTCTGCGGAACGAAAACGCGGTTCGATCCGGGAGGACGCGAGGGCGACGTCAGCGACGATCGTTCGTTCGTTCTATCGATCGTTCGATCGAGGAAAAACTTGGCACCCGACGAACGACGCGCGAGCTGGCACCGCGCGGGAGACGACGACGACGGGCGCGCGACGCGCGCACCAGCTGCTCGAACCCGATCTCGGGCTTGACGTCGTCCTCGTCCTCGTCCTCGTCCTCGTCGACGAGGTTCACCGTCGTCGGCGCCGCGGGCGCGGCTCGCGCGGCTCGCGCGCTCGCGCGCCCGCCTCGCCCCCCGCCCGCCTCGACCTCGGATTCGCGTCGCTCCCTCTTCGCCGGCGCCTTGTCGCGCTTCGCGACCTTCGCCCGAGACGCGCGCGCTCCTTCCTCGACGTCTTCCGGCTCATCCTGCGTCGCGGCTCTGCTCTTGCGCTTCAGTCGCTGGGTCATGACCGACCCGTGCGCGTCGTGCGGCGCCGCGCGCGAGACTCCGACGAGGGCCGATTTGAGCGCGACAACTGGACTCGAGCCAGACTGATGAGGTGCGTTCTTACACAAGTTTTTCACCCATCGCCCGGTTTCAACACTTGATCGCATCCCCTTTCAACTGACCGGAGAACTGTTTTTGTACGGAATGGCCTGAGCTGCGACCAGACTCAAGCACCTTCAAGCGCGGCTGCGGCTGACGACCGGATCGGCGGCGGGCGGTTCGATCGACGTCACTCCGAAGCGCGATCCGCGGGTGCCCCACGGAGCGTTCGCGATCATGGCTTTCCGTAAACTCGCCGCGCGAGCGGCGCAGGTCGCGGCGCGGCCGTACGTCAGGTGCGCGCTCGCGAGAAGCTCCCCGCGCCGTCGCGCGCCGCGGACGCGTCGTTTCGGGGCGAATGAATTTCTATCGATCGAGAGGAGGGCGAACGAATCCTTCTTCGACCGTCGCCGACGACGGCGTCGCCCTCCTCGCCGCCTCGATGCGCGCGTTCGCGACGCGACGCGACGCGCGCTTCGATCGACCCGTCCGCGATCGCCATCGCCCCTCCCCCCGACCCCCCCACCTCCGATCGCGTCGCTGACCTTCGCTCGCGATCCCCCCGCCCTCGCCTCCGTCTCCGATCCGAAACGATTGCAGCGCTAGGGTGTCCGCGTTATACCCGCGTCAAGCCCCGCCCGCGCTGTGGACGTCCTCGCGCGCGTACGACGTCAACACGCGCAGCAAGGAGCACCTCAACATCGGCACGATCGGCCACGTCGATCACGGCAAGACGACGCTCACGGCGGCCATCACGAAAGTCCTCGCGGAGGTGGGCGGCGCCACCTCGGTCGCGTTCGATCAGATCGACAAAGCCCCCGAGGAGAAGGCGCGCGGGATCACCATCTCCACCGCGCACGTCGAGTACGAGACCGAGAAGAGGCACTACGCGCACGTGGACTGCCCCGGTCACGCGGATTACGTCAAGAACATGATTACCGGCGCGGCGCAGATGGACGGCGGCATCCTCGTCGTCTCCGCCGCGGACGGACCCATGCCGCAGACGCGAGAGCACATCCTCCTCGCGAGGCAAGTCGGCGTGCCGAATCTCGTGGTGTTCCTGAACAAGGTGGACACCGTGGACGACAGCGAGCTCATCGACCTCGTCGAGATGGAGCTCCGCGAGATGCTGAGCTTCTACAAGTTCGACGGCGAGAACATCCCGATCATCCGCGGCAGCGCGTTGCACGCGTTGAAGGGCACCGACGATAAACTCGGCAAGGACGCCATCATGGCTCTCATGAAGGCGTGCGACGAAAGCATCGCTGCGCCCAAGCGCGCGCTGGACAAGCCGTTCTCGATGCCCGTGGAGGACGTGTTCTCGATCCAAGGAAGAGGGACGGTCGCGACCGGGAGGATCGAGCAGGGCATCGTGAAATCCGGCGAGGAAGTCGAGCTCGTCGGCATCGTCCCGACGCAAAAGACGACCATCACGGGCGTGGAGATGTTCAAGAAGTCCTTAAACGAAGGTCAGGCTGGAGATAACTGCGGGCTCTTGCTGCGCTCGTTGAAGCGCGACCAGGTGCAGCGCGGTCAGGTGCTGTGCAAGCCCGGAACGATCACCCCGCATAAGAAGTTCGAGGCGGAGATTTACGTCTTGAACAAGGACGAAGGCGGCCGTCACACGCCCTTCTTCAGCAACTACCGCCCGCAGTTCTTCATGCGAACCGCGGACATCACGGGCACCATCACCCTCCCGGAAGGCGTCGAGATGGTCCTCCCGGGGGATAACGTCAACGCGGTGTTCGAGCTCATCACCCCGATCGCGTTGGAGAAGGGGATGCGGTTCGCCCTCCGCGAAGGCGGTCGGACCGTCGGCGCGGGCGTCGTCGCCAAGGTTCTCGAGTGAGCGGCAATGCTGTGCGTGGCGGAGGGCTACGGGCCGCGGGCCGGGCGGCGGGACGTTGCGTTTTTAACGAAACATAGCGCGCGAGCGACGCGAATGCGAATGGAACTACATACGATGGAGCATCACGCGCGCGCTCGCGCTGCGGTGACAACGTACTGTACGGGGTGGGGGGGTTCGCGCTGTCCACGTTCTTCGCCCTCGTCGCAGCTTCGCCCTCAGCGCCCGAAGAACCCTCCCCCTCTCTTGGCGTCCTTCTCCTCCTGCGCGGCGATCATCTTCTCGCGCGCGATCTCCCGCGGCGACTTGCCGCCCTTCTTCTTCTTCGCCGCCATCGCCGCGCGGTTCGCAGCCTTTTGCTCCGCCATCGCGGCGTACGCGCTGTTCCCGCCGCCGCTCGGGCCCGCCGCCGCGGGCTCGCGGTACACCTTGAACCTGTTCTTTCCCACGTTGCACGTCGGGCACTTGTAGTCCCTCGGCAGGTCTTTGAACTCGCCTTGCTGGCCCCTGTAGACGTACCCGCAGTCGATGCAGACGTACGGCGTCCCCGCCGCGGCTTTCTTGCCGAACCCGCCGAAGAACGCGCGCGTGGTGACGACGCCAGGGCGACCGCCGTCGTGCGCGCGCGTCGTTTTCGTCGCGGCGCGCAGCGCGGTGCCGCGAAGGGCGACGCCCGACGCGAGATGCGTGGTGTTCGCAGATAGCGTGAAGGCTGACATTATTTACGTGCGGCGTCGCGTGCTTTAGTTAGACGAGCTCACGTCGCGCGGGCTGCTCCGCGAGAGATGTGCGTATCACGAAGGCGATGCGAGGTGGCGGCGGCGACGACGCGTCGCGCGTGTGGGATGCGCGGTCGACGGCGAGTCGAGGGCGCGGCGTGGTGTGAACCGCGACGTCGGCGGAACGAAAGTACACGTGTCACTGCGAGCTACCTTCGTATATAGGATAGAGAGAAGAGTGGATCAGTCGAGTTGCTGTGAGTCGAGACGGCGTTTTTTTGTTCGTCAGTTCGCAATACGTTACAGTCGTCTCATCTCTACGTCCACTCGACATTATTAATGTTCGTCATCATAACTCATGCCGCCCTCCTCTCGGATCACTTGATCGCCCGCTTGATGTCCGCCTTCTTCCCCGCCGCCTTGTTCGGCTCCATGACGTACTTGATGATGCTCTCTTTGATCCCGAGCACGCCCGGGAACGCCGCGCGAAGCTTCTTGTCGCACATCGTGTTGTTGCTCCTCGGCGCGACGATCACCGCCGCCTGCTCCTCTTCCGTGAAGTTCTCCCACGTGTATCCGGGGTGAAGGTAGTCGCGGTACAGCTCGAGGACCTCGTTGTGCGAGATCGCCCCGGGGTTGGTCCAGTTGTACGCCCCCGTTAACCCGCGGATCGCGCCCTCGATCGCCATGGGGACGAACTCCTCCAACACCGTCATGCTGTTCGGGATGTTCACCACCTTGGCGTAATTCGCGATCTTCGTGATGAAGTTCCGCGGGTTCGAAAGGTCGCCGTCGATGGGCATCCGCACGCGGCACTGCATCACGTTCGGGTAGTGCCTCAGCATCATCTCCATGTACGACTTCGTCTCGGAGTAAAACGATCCGCCAAAGTTCGGGTCGTCGTCCTCGGTGAACGGCTTGCCCCCGATCTGGTGTTCGTCGTCGTACTTGTAGATGCAGCCGGTCGCGAAGTTCGTGACGTGGACGCCGCACTCGTGCGCGACGTCGCACAGGGTCAACACCCCGGTCACGTTCGCGCGGATCGTCTCGACCTTGTGGGATTCGCACCAGTCCACGTTGGGACGGCCGGTGACGCCCGCGGCGTTCAACACGTGCGTGCACTTCGATCGCTTGATGTCGTTCAACACGGCCGCGCGGTCTTGCAAGCGGCCGGAGCCGTAGCACCACCGGTGCCCTTGCTCCGTGAGCAACTTTCCGAGCTTGCCGCCGATCCACCCGGTCCTGCCGTAGACGAGGAACGAGACCGGCTTCTCGCCCGCCGCCGATTCTGGCGCGGGCGGGTGCGCCTCGAGCATGTCCTCGACGTTTTGGAACAAGTTCCCGACGACAGCCTGGACCTGACCGCCCGTGGGGTGCGCGACGAGCGCGCCGGAGAGGTTCCCCCAGTACCCGCTCTGCTCGTCGTTCTTCGTGTACCACTCGATCGTCCCTTTCAAGCCTTCCTCCCAGGACACGTTCTGCGTCCACCCGAGCGCGTGGAGCTTGGAGCAGTCGATGAAGTACCGCCGGTCGTTAAACTTGCGGTCGTTCACGTGCACGATCATCTTCGAGACGTCCACGCCGAGCGACTTTCCGATGTCCTGCGCGACGGACAGCACCGTCCGCTCCTCGTGCGCGCCGATGTTGTACACGCCCTTGTCCGACCCTTTATGCAAAATCGCGTCGAACGCGCTCGCGGCGTCGTCGACGTGCATGTACGACCGCGTCGCCTGCCCGTCGCCGTGAATCGGAATCTGCATCCCTTTCCTCGCGAGCATGATAAACTTCGGGATCGCCTTCTCCGGGTACTGGTGCGGCCCGTACACGTTGTTCCCACGCGTGATGAGATACGGGAGGTTGTACGACCGCCCGTACGCCATCACGAGCATCTCCGCGCCGGCTTTCGTCGCGCTGTACGGATTCGTCGGCTCCAACAAAGACGCCGCCTCGACGTTCGCCTTGTCGAGCTCGTACGAGCTCTCGCCGTAGACTTCGTCCGTGGAGACGTGGAGGAAGCGCTTGATCTGATCGCCGAGTGACTTGACCGTCTCCAGGAGGACGTGCGTGCCGCGGATGTTGTTCTCCGTGAACTCGAACGAGTTCCCGAACGAGTTATCGACGTGCGTCTGCGCGGCGAAGTGCATCACGGTGTCGATCTGTTCTTCCCTCATGACGTACGTCATGAGATCCGCGCTGCCGACGTCCGCTTTCACGAATTTGAAGTTCGGAAGCGCCGCGATCTCGCGCAGGTTGTTCAAGTTGGCGCAGTAGTCCAGCTTGTCCACGACGACGACGTTGTACCTCGGATACCGCTTCGCGAACCTAAGCGCGACGTGCGACGCGATGAAGCCCGCGCCGCCGGTGATGAGGACGTTCTGCGGGACGTAGTCCGCGCCCGCGGGCGCGGGCGCGGTCGCGCCATCGGCGGTTTTTTGCTTCTTGGCCGCGGGCATGATGCGCGTGGCGTTCCCTTAGCGCCGTGCCGCGGGCCTGGGCGCCGCGATCGCGATCTGGGGCCGAACGCGCCGTTCAAGCCGAGCGTTCAACATTTCAGCATTTTGCGACCGACCGCTCTGATGCTTGAAAGGTTATGGAAGTTCGAGCGGGTGCTCACTCGAGGAGGCGCCGCGCGGGATGGCGTCGTCGCCGCCGCCGCGGCCGTGGGCGTCCGCCCCGGAGTCGTGCCTTTGGTTCTACGGCTCTTCCGTCGCGGGATCGCGACCGGTGCGCGACCCGCTCGCGCTCGCACGCGCGGCGCCGCTCGTCTCCCGTCTCGATCGATCGGCCGCGCGCGCGTCTTCGAACGCCACCAGACTGTGATGATGTCATTCTTCGACCCTCTCCCTCTCTCTCCTCCTTCGAACAGACCGCGGCGAGCTTCGACCGACTGCGCGCGCTCAGACGCGAGGGCGTCGTGGGCGCGGATACCCTCGTGTGGACGGAAGGGATGCGAGCGAGGACGCGCGTGGAGGACCTCCCGTCGCTCCTCGCGGCGTTAGATCGCGAAACCGCCGCGGACGACGACGACGACGACGAGAAGCCGTCCGCCGCGGCGACCGCGGCGGCGAACGGCGAGACCTCGGAGACGATCACGCGCGAGCTCCTGAACGAGCTCCGGGGCGCGAAAGAGGAGCTGCGGATGTCGCGGCGCGTTTCGGCGAGCGCGAGAGAGAGAGTCCCGAAGACGCCGCCGCCGCCGCCGCCGCCGCCGTCGTCGTCGACGACGCCGCGGCGGCGGCGGCCGTGGGACCCGCCGCGACGTCGCGCGCCCGGGACCGGCGAGGACAAACACGGCGACGTCCTGTCCATGCTCGACGCGTGCGCGTCCGCGCGGCGCGACGCCGCGACGCAGACCGCGGTCGCGTGGAGCGAGTTGACGACGCGCGCGGAGAGAGACGCGGCGGAACGCGAACGCGAAGCGCGCGCGCTCGTCGTCGCGTTGAGACGTTTGGTCGCCGAAGAGGAGACGCGCGCGTCGGCGTCGCGGGCGCACGACGCGCCGTGGTTCTCATCCTCCGCGAGAGAGGACGACGACGACGACGACGAGGAGGAGGATGAAGGCGTGGTCGTGCTCGACGACAGCGAGCGGTACCGCGCGCTCGTGAAGGAGGACGAGGCGTCGCGGGCGAAACTCGCGAGCGGAGACGGCGGCGGCGGCGGCGGCGGCGCGACGCCGCTTCCGACGCCCGCGCGATCGCGCGCGCACACGCCGGGCGGACGGATCCTGGAGCGCGCGTCGAACGCGGGCGTGGAGGGACTGCTGCGGGTCGCGAGGGAGTACAAACGCACG
>NW_003315884.1:987842-1109154 GCF_000151265.4 Micromonas pusilla CCMP1545
CTCCCGCCGCCGCCGCCGCCGCCGTTTCCCGCGTCGCGAAGCGAGCGCACGCCGACGCCATCGCGCGCGTCGTACCCGGGATCGACGTACTCGCGCACGCCGTCGCAGAGCACGACGGCGCTCTCGAGAAGGTCGTACCCCGCGGTGAGCGGACGGTCTACCGCGAGCGGCGGAAGAGTCGTCGCGCCGATGACAAAGACGCCGACGAGGGAGGAAAAAAAAAGGCTCGAGCTCGAACGCGTCGTCGACGCGTCGCTGGAGACCGCGTCCCGAAAGCTCATCTCCGCGGGGATCTCGCTGCCGCGCGTGAAAATCGGCGGAACGCTCTACGAGATAGACGGTCGAAGAGTGAACTTGTGCGTCAGCGGCGGGAGGCTGCGCGTCCGAAGCGGCGGCGGCGGCGTCGTCGATTTTCTTCGGTGGCTCGGGAAGCGCCGCGCGTTCGCCGGCGCCGGTGACGGCGACCGGGGCGCGCGAGAGCCGCCGCCGCCGCGGTGGCGAGGTTGAGTCGAGTCGAGTCGAGTCGATCGATCGCGGCGAAACGACGGTCGCGCTTCGTGTTAATAGCCTAGCATCCCCGTGGATATGTATTACGACGTCGTCGCTATCCCGTACCGCGCGCGCTGCGCGCGCCTCCGCGCGTTCCGTCCTCGTCTCGTCCCCCTCCGGCGAAAAGTCGTCACAGGTCCTTCGCCTGCACTTTATAGTTGTTCTTCGTCATGCTGCTCCACGTCCGCCGCGCGATGATCGCGAAGTGTTTGGGGTTATGCAGCTTCAGCCCGACGAAGTCGTGCGGGAACGACGCGTACGTCACGATGACCATGAGCAGCAGGATGAACGCCGCGGCGACGAACGGCATCAAGAGGATGAATCCCATCGCGTGATGCGTGTGCGAGAGCTCCACGAACCAGTCGTGGAGGACGTTCAGGGCGACGTACTTCACGAAGATCACCGCGGCGACGACGCCCGCGATCATCTTCGGGTTCGCCTTGATCATCGACGGGTCCACGTCTAAGACCCCGCCCGCCATCGCGTCCGCCTGTTTTGTTTACGCGCCCCCAGCCTCCCCGCGCCGAGCGAAGTGATGAACTTTTTCGCGGGGGCGTTCGTCGCTTCGCTCGCGGCTTTTCGTTTTTTCCCAGCAGGCTGGGTTTTGTTTCTTTTTGTCGCGACCCCCACTCGGGGAGTCAAAAGGGAGTCGAAAAAAAGAGAGGCTCGGACGCGTTCAGGTGGCCGATGAAAAGTGTACGTGTCCCTGCTAAAAGGTTTTTGGTTTTTCTTTTCGAGCGCTTGTTCAAGCGACGAAGCGTCGGCGCGGCACTCCGACGCGACGATCTACACGCGTAAGTCCGCAAATGGCGCCTATGATGGCCTGCGCGGCGACGACGAATGTCACCCTTAGCGGTGTCCGCGCCTCGGCGCGCGGTCCCGTTCGCGCGCGACGCACCGCGGCGACTCCGGTCATCGCGACGCGTGCGGGGAAATCCGCCACGCTCGGGGGCATCGCTCAGAGCAGGGTTCCCACCATCGCGGCGGCCGCGGTCGTCTCCTCCGCGGCGCCCGCGCCGCGCCGATCGGTCGTCCCCGCCGCCGGCGGTGGCGGTCCCGTCGTCGCGGACACCGTCCCCGAGGACGTGAGATTCGACATGACCCCCGAGGGCGAGAAGAAGCGCTGGTCGATGATCTTCGCCCTCTTCTGCGCGTTCGTGCTCTGCAACCTCGACAAGGTGAACATGTCCGTCGCGATCGTCCCGATGGCCCAGTCTTTCGGCTGGACGTCCATCGAGAAGGGTCTCGTGCAGTCCGCGTTCTTCTGGGGCTACGCGTTCACGCAGATCCCGGGCGGGTACCTCGCGTCGAAGTACGGCGGCAAGTTCGTCCTCTTCGCGGGCGTGATGCTGTGGTCGTTCGGGACCCTGATCGCGCCCGCGTGCGCGCACTTCTCCTTCACCGCGCTTCTCGTCTCGCGCTTCCTCGTCGGTCTCGGCGAAGGCGTCGCGCCGTCCGCGGCGACGGGCGTTCTCGCGAAGGGTGTCCCCGGTTCCCAGCGTTCCGCGGCGGTCACCGCGACGTTCGGCGGTTTGGACGTGGGCTCCCTCTCCGGGCTCATCGTCGCGCCGCCCATCATTCTTTTCCTCGGCGGCTGGGCCGCGGTGTTCTATCTCTTCGGCGCGCTCGGGTTCATTTGGGGGGCGTGGTGGGCCTTGTGCTACATGAGAGACAAGAGCACCGACGCGAGGGATACCCCGGAGGAAGTCGCGGCTAAGGCTGCGGCGCCGGAGAAGGCGGAGGACCCGATCCCGTGGGGCGCGTTTTTCAAGAACAAGTCGTTCTGGGCGCTCATGGCGGCGCACTTCACGTGGAACTACTTCTCCTACGGCCTCCTCGCGTGGCTGCCGTCGTTCCTCTCCAGCGCGCTCAACGTGTCTCTGAGCAAGTCGTCGTTCCTGTCCATCCTGCCGTACCTCGCGACGGTCGGCATGACGCTCATCGTCGCCCCGACCGCGGCGAAGCTCGAAGCGGGCGGGATGACGCGCACCAACGTCCGCAAGCTGTCGCAGACGCTCTGCTTCACCGGCGGCGCGGTCTGCCTCTCCGCGGTCGCGTTCGTCGTGAACAGCACCCCCCCGGAGGCGGTCACGCAGACGACCGTGATCACGATCATGACCCTGCTCTCGATCGGTTTCGGCCTCGGCGCGTGGGTAAGAACCGGGTTGTTCTGCGGGCACCAAGACATCTCGCCGAAGTACGCGTCGATCATGCTCGGGACGACCAACACGCTCGCCGCGGTCGCGTCGACGCTCTCGACGTTCTTCACCGGGTACTTCTTCTCCATCACGGGCGGGAACTGGGCGCTGTCTCTCTTCCTCCCGATCGCGTTCTTCCAGGTCGTGAGCACGCTCATCTTCATGATGTGGGACTCCACGCCCGTGGACTTCGACGCGATCCAGGCTGAGGGCAAGCTCAAGGCGGCGTGATCGTGAGGCGACGGTTTCGGTTTCGTCTACTGGTTGACGCCTCGCGACGCGCGCGCGTTCGCGGGGCGTGACGATTGATCCAAATTCATTCAAGTTTATAAGACATGCATTCGCGCAGAAAACGAGTGAGAGTGGGGAGAGGTGAGGTGGGGGTGTTTTTTATCAGGCGACGTGAGCGGGCGAAGCCGCCCGCGGTGAACGCGTGCTTCGACTGAGTCATCGAAGAGCACGCACCCTTTGAAATATTATCGGGTCATCCCGCATGCACTTAAACGAACATCTTCACGCGCGCGCGCGTCAGTTAACTCCGCGCGTCTCGCGTCGTACTATCAGTAACAGCGGTCGCGGCAGCGGCGGCGACGAGAGGGAGGAGAGACATAAGGGCTAATAATATTCCTTTTTTCGCGTGCTCAAATCAGGTTAAAAATCGAAGGCCAGGCAATGGCGCTATTCTTCGATGTTTTAAGTTAATACGTGCGTCTCTTCCTTCGCACATTGATCACCCCTGGGAAACCCATCCCACACTCTCGCGTCTAACGCCCGTCTCGTCTTCCTACATCGGGCGTGAACAATTTCTCGTTTTTCTTTCGACTACGCGTCGTTCTTTCGTTCTTCGTCGCGGATTTCTTTCCTCGCTCACGCGGACGCGGCGGCGGCGGCTTCCTTCGCCTTCTTCTTCTCGCCCTTGAGGTAGAACGTGTACGCGGTGGACACGAGGACCGCGATGAAACCGACGATGTACTTCCAGTTCAGCGCCTTAGGGAAGAGCACGAAAGAGATCACGATCGAGAGCACCTTGCGCAGGGACTTGATGATCTCCGCCTCCGTCGCGCCGTAGTACTTGATGAGCGACAGGATGAACGACACGGAGGAGTAGCCCATGACGGAGAAGCCCATGATCATCGGGACAACCTGGGTGTACTGCAGCGAGTGCGCGATCGCGGGCTGCCAGCCCCCGGACGCGATGAACGGGATGAGGCCGTACACCGTGCCGATGAGGGACGCGAAGCAGAGCACCTCCTGCGTCGTCGACGGGTTCTCGCATCGGAAAAAGTTCTTCTCCTCAAAGTTGGCGCAGATGGCGTCGACGCAGAGCGCGCCCGCGATGAGCGCGACGCCGATGGGTGCGAACGCGGGGGAGGACGCGACGTCACCGAGGGTGAAAAGGACGATACCCGCGACGAGGATCGCCGCGGAGAGCCACTCCTTCCAGTTGTACTTCTTCCCGACGATGAGCACGGAGAACGCCATCACCGGGACGATCTTCGCCGATTTGAACACGATGCGCGTCGCGTAGTTGAGGTACGACAACGCGTAGTTCGTCATCGCCATGCCGCCGTACGTGTACACGGACAGGATGCCGTAATTCTTCCAGGACGCCTTGCGCGTTTCGCCCGTGAGCTTCATCTCGAGCGCGCCGCAGAGGAAGTACGTGAACGTCGTGAGCACCGTCATCCACGCGCTGAACTTAAACCCGGGGATGCGGAAGACGCCCTCCTGGAGCGCCGCGAACCCGAGCGCGGAGCCGAGGGAGCCGCCGGCGAGGATGAGGAAGCACAGGGACTCGTTCTTCGGGAGCGTGAGACCGAAGACCTTCTTCGCTTCGCCGGGCGCGGCCTTCTGGACGCCGCCCGCGTTGCTGCGAGGAGGAAGGGGTGGGGGAGGCGAAGGTCAGCGATCGCCCCGACGATCTTTTCGGCGCGCCCCCGCGGTACCAAAACCCTGCGCCGAAAAGGCGACGTCGATCGCATCGACGACGCCGCGGGGATCGGCGCGACGCGAGCGACGCGAGCCGCGAAAGCGCGATGCGACGCGATATTCGAGCGCTTCGCACGCGCGAGAAGGCGATTCGCGCGATTCGCGCGATGAAACTCACACAACGAGGGAGCGGCGGCCGGCGGCGGTGGGCGCGACGCGCGACTCGAGCTTCGCGCCCGCCATCGCCATCTTTCTCGCGCCGAAGGAGACGGCGCCGGAAGACGCGGGCGCGGCGATCGCCGCGCGCGCGGTCACGCGCGCGCGCTTGGGGGCGACCACCGGGGTCTTCGCCATCATAGGGGCGGACATGCGGAGAGCAGCCATCACGGTCGTGTTCACGTCTAGCGCGCGGGGAATGTGAGCGGCGATGCGCGGAGCTTTCCTGAACCGTCGTCGCTTTCGCGCTTTTGTGTCGTGCCCCGTGGCCGACACCGGGACAACACGTAACGAAGAGTCGCGGCTTCTCGCTTTTCCAAGTGGACACGGCTCGAAGAGTCGCGTTGAACTTTTACCTACTTTTCCGCGCCGCGATTCGCGGAGAGGCCTGAAACTTCCGAAGCAGCGAATCACGACGCGTCGCGGCGCGAGCGACTGCGAATTTCGGAGAGAGCCGCTGGCGAGAACGCGCGTTTGAATTTTGGTTTCGGACTCTCGGTCGGTTTTCGCTCTCGCTCGCTACACCTTGGACACCCTCGCGCCGCCGCCGCCGCCGCCGCCGCCCCCCCCGCCGCGCCGTCTCTCTCTCCTGCGGTTCAACCACGCGCACAACCCGACGGCGACGACGCTCAGCGTCGCGTTCGTCACCCACGCGGTGTGGTAACACGCCGCCCCCGAGACGCACGCGTGGTCCGACCCCTCGCCGCCGCCGCCGCCGCCGCCCGCGTTGGCCTCGTACGCGCGCCCCGCGAGCACGGTGCTCAGCAGGTACCCGCCGATCGCGGGGGACAATCCCATGAACCCTCGATTCGCGCCGAAGTGCTTCGCGCCGAAGAGCTCCATCACCAGCGTCGGCATCGCCCAGAACAGAGCGCCGAAGCACCACCCGACGACGAACACGCCGACGAACAACCCGACCGCCGCGTCGGCGCCGTCCGTCACGACGCTCAGAAGGAACTGCCCGAACGCCATCCCGGCGATGCACGCCGCGGTGAACGCGACCCTACCGACGCGACCTTGACCGTGCTCGCGGCTCGCGAGCCGATCGCTGAGCTGCCCGGACGCGAGCCGTCCGAGCGTGTTGGCGCACGCGAGGAGCTTCAGGGTCGTTCCATACGAGCGAATGTCGGGGTGGAGTTGAAAGGCGTCAGTTGGAGTTGAAAGGCGTCGAGGGCGGGGATTGAAAGCGAGGGCTGGGCGCAGAGACACGCCGGGAAAAGTCCTTAAGGATCGGCGTTCACCACGCGAACGCGGTCGTATGGGGACCAGTGTAAGGAGAACGCGCCTTAAGCAGCGAGTGCGTCGTCGCCGCTGCGTTCGCCGCCAGCGACGGAAACGACGCGACCACCTGCGACAGGTTATTAATCACCGTCACCCCCGAGCCGAGACCGAGCATGAGCGCGAAGAACAGGAGCCAGAAGTCGATGGACGACAGCAGCGCGACCGGGCCGACGCCGTCTCGCGCCGCGCCGTTCGCCGCCCGCGCGGTGGCGTCCACGTTGTCCATCTCGTGTCGCGCGTAGATCAACCTCCCGGAGCCGCCGAGCAGGACGCCGCACTGGCACGTCGCGAGCGCCGCGAGGACGCACAGGCACGCGGTCGCGAGGGCGGCGCTCTCGCCGGAGGCCTGAAGCGCGAACGCGGACATCGCGACGAAGATTGCGGTGACGGCGCAGAGCGCCAGGCCGTTGGCGAGCTTGGCGTCGGCGTCGCCGCCGCCGCCGAACGCGTCTAAAAATTTTCCCAACCGCGCCGTCCACCCCGATCCGCCGCCGGAGCCGCGCCCGAGCGGGTACGCCGCCGTCGCGCCCGCGCGATCGCGATCCCAATCCCGATCCCCGAGCGCGCCGTCGTCGCCTATGCCTGACGTCGCGGACGGCAGCGCGAGGTACTTGGGGTGCCCTACGAGCCGCGACGCCGCGACGTCCACGCCGCCGCTGAAAAACGCGACGAACACGAGGAACCGCGCCGGGCACGCGAAGAAGACGTCGTACACGAGCGACAAACAGCCGCTGCTCAGACCGAAGAACGCGACGAGGAGGCCGACGAGGCGCCCGTGCGTTTTCGAGTCCTCGAACGTCGCGTAGTTCGCCCCGAGCGCGGCGGTCAGGGAGGTGGAGCATCCGGTGCCGAACGTCCACGCGGCGAAAGACGCGAACGCGCGCGACCGCGGCGCCCACCCCTCGATCGTCGCGGCCATCATGAGGTACCCGGTCGTCTTCAGCGCGCCACCGAGCGCGAGCGTCGCTCGCGAGCCGTACGCGTCGAAGAACATCCCGCCGAACACGGAGAAGAAGGCGCCGAAGTGCGCGGCGGAGCCGACCGCGTTGGTGGCCTCCTGCGTGAGATCGAGATTCTTCTTCAGCAGCGGGGAGTACACGGGGAACAGGTACAGCGTCCCGGACGACAGCATGACGAACTGGCACAGCGTCAGCGTGAGCCACTTCGACGCGTAGACGGCCTTCATGTCGCCCCCGGTCGGCTCGGACATGGGCGACGCGCCGGGCGAAGTGCGCGAGGAAGCGGGGCGGTTTGTAACAATTCGTTGCCGCAGTTTCCGGTGTACGACTCCGAAAGGAAGAATCCGCGAGATGGATCCTCGCCGGCGTCGCGGTGACGCTCGCATGAGAAGAGCGGGGGGCGAGAGAGTCTTCCAGTTTTTCAATATAATATTAAAATAATAAATCGGGTCAGATCGTTCCTCCCCGCCAGCGCCGGCGACGCTTCGCGTTTCCATCACGACGGCGCCGCGACGGCCTCTCCTCCCCCGCCCCCGCCGCCGCCCACTTTCCGCGAGAACATCCCCTCGCTCACCCCCGGAAAACCGAAACTCTTCAGCTGAATCGCGACGATCGCGAGCGCGTAGTACCCCGCGACGACCCACCACATCCAAAAATATAATGCGCTCCCGACGAGGTTCGCGTTCATCCATTTCAGCGCCCACGCGAAAAACGCCAACCCGACACCGGTTATCGCGGCGAGGAACCCGAGCTGTTTCGCCGCGACGGTCACGCCGTACATCGACTTCGACACGATGTTCGTGAACACCGCGGCGCACACGGGCACCGTCACGTCTCGCAGCTGCCCGATCACCGCCGCGTCGCGCGTGAACGCGCCCCCGCCGAAGAGACAAAACGCGCCGCACGCCACGGACGCGAACGCCCCGACGGCGACGCCGACGGACTGCAGCAGGCCCGCCATGCGCCGCGCGTTCCTCCTCGACGGCGCCTCCGGGAGCAAGTGTTTGGGCATGAACGCCTGTCCGGCTTGTATGAGCGGGTCGCCGCACAGCACGGCGACGGCGAAGACGTTTCCCGCGACGCGGTGCGCCGCGCTCACCGTCACCCCCAACGCGTTCGCGAACAAGATGAGCGCGGTGTATATCGACAGGAGCGCGAACACGAGGAACGTGATCGGGCCGGCGAACGCCATCACCGGCGCGAGCTGCTCTTTCCATCGCAGCGTGCCCCACGGGAAGTGGTCCGCGTATCCCTTCTTCTTCAGCGTCCAGAGGATCGCGACTGCGCGTCGTAGGCGGGGCGACGTACGATGCGTTCGTCGGTCAGTCGAAAGGCGACGCGATCAAATGAGGTTATTGAAACCGAGAGGTGGGTGAAAAACGAAACGATCCGCTTTTGAACGCACCGCAGCCGGCGTAGAGCGCCGCCGTCGTCGCCCACGCCGCGCCGACGCTCCCGCCGCCGTACACCGCGACGGCGACGTAGTCCCCGAGCACGTTCACGACCGCGGCGAGGCACACGCACGCGAGCGGGGACGTCGTGTCCTTCCTCGCGACGAGCACCGCGTACGCGGCGGCGGTGAGGTACGCGGCGGGCATGCCGATGCTTCGAACTTTGGTGTACGCCGTCGCCGTCGCCATCACCGCCGTCGGAGTGTTCAGCATCGCGAGGAGCGTCTCCGGGCACAGGTTCAAGACGAGCGCGACGGCGAGGGATAACGCGAGCGACACGAGCAGCGCGCCGTAGGTCTTCGCGCCGAGGCTCGCGCTCGATTCGCCTCTCGCCTCGCCGTTGGAGATGATGTTCGTCAAGCCGGCCGGGATGAACGCCGCGAGCGTCACGGTGTAGTCCGTCAGCGGCGTGCTGACGCCGAGCGCGGCGAGTTGAATCGTCGCGTCGGCCGCGCATCGACCGACGAACGCGGTGTCCGTCATCGTGAGGAGGGGCGTCACGATGTTCGTCGCGAGGAGCGGGACCGCGAACGCGACGATGGCGGCGAGCTCGAGCTTCCGGTCCACGGCGACCTCGTCGCCGCTAGCGTCGTCCGGAAAGGAGGTCGGACTCGAGCTCGACGCGTCGTCCGGGGAGGACGCGGACGCGGCGGCGGCGGCGGCGGCGGCGACCGCGCGCGGACGGCGACGGCGGCGCGCGGGCGGCGCGAGCGCGCCGAGGCGCGGACGGAACGATGAAGCGATCGTCGTCCGATTCGTCGAGGCGTCCAACGTCGCGGCGACGCGCGCGCGGACGACGCGAGGAGGACCGCGTCGTCCGCTGACGCCGCGCGAGGGCGCCGCGCGCGGCGGCGGCCGCGAGGGCGCGAGGCCGACGACGCGCGCCATGACCTCGGTTGTGCCCGGGCGGTTGTGCGGGAGCGGGTGGCTTCTCGAGGGTTAGGGCAAACGGAATGTCGAGTCAGCGACGACGAGATCTCAAGTGCCCACTCGCGCGCGCGTCGCGCGCGGGCTCGCCACGGCCTCGATGGACATCGAGGTCGCGGCGCCGGCTCGCGCGATCGAGCCGCTCCTCGGCCCCGCGCTGCGCGACGTCCTGGATGCCGAACCGAAGGCGCTCAGGCGCGCGCTCGCGTCGCGCGGCGACCCCGCGCGCGCGGACGACCACGATCCGTCCTCGAAGCGCGCGACGCGCGCGCGATCGCTCGCGACGTCCCTCGACGCCATCGCGTCGCATCTCTCCTCGTCCGCGTCGTCGTCGTCGGACGCCGACGCGCACGACCCGGTGATCGACCCGCTGCTGGAGCGCGTCGTGCGCCCGGCGTCCGCCTGCGGCGACGGCGACGGCGGCGATCCGTCCGACGCGAGCGCGAAGAAGCGCGCGGCGCTGCGCGTGATCGCGTGGGCGCTCTCGCCGTCGCCCGAGCGCGTCGGCGACGCGCGCGTTCGCGCGCGACGCGTCGCCGGCGTGCTCGCCGCGCGATGCGCGCCGGGCGATCGTTCGGACAAGCGCGCGCGGCTCGCGGCGTGCCTCGCGCTGCGCCGCGCGGCGATCGACCTCGACGACGTCGGCGCCGCGTTCGACGCGCGCTGCGACGTCGCGCTCGCGGCGACGGCGTGCGCGCGCGGCGCGCCGAGCGAAGGGCCGCCCACCCGGCTCGAGGCCGAGGCCGCGGACGCGTTCTTCGCCATCACCGCGCGACTCGCGGTCGCGGCGGCGCGCGAGGAGGAAAAGGGAGGAGAGAAGGGAGAACGCGCTCGCGTTTGCGGCGGCGGCGGCGGCGGCGGCGACGGGCCGTCCTCGGCGGAGCGCCTGACGGCCGCGCTGCCGCGTCTGCTGCTCGTGACGCGAACGGTCAGGGAGTGGTGGCCGGCGTCGCACCGCGCGCCGCGCCTCGCGACGAGGGAGATCATCAAACGTCTGGAGTCGCTGTCGGCGACGAGCGACGACGACGGGACGCGAGAGGACAGGGCGACGTACTTGGCCGCCGCGTGGAAGGACTTCGCGCCCGCGCTCGCGATCGGCGGCGGCCTCGGCGTCATCGCCGGCGACGACGCCGCCGACGCCGACCCCGCGGCGAGCGTCGCGCGGTGGCTCGACGCAGCCGCCGCCGCGACCGCCGCCGCGACCGCCGCGACCGCGGGGGGCGCCGCCGACGCCGCGACGACGGACGCCGTCGTGCGCGCGTTCGCGTCGCTCGCGTTGCTCCTCGGGCGGTTGGGCCTAGCCGCGGAGACTGATGAAGACGGACGACCGTCGAGCGACGCCGCGAAGGACGCGGCGGCGGTCCTGCGCGACCGCGCGTCCGCGGCGCTGCTCCCCGCGCTGAAGATGCGCTCCGAGCCCGCGCAGGAGCTCGCCGCGGCGTCGCTTCGCGCGGCGTTGTCCGCCGACGGCGCCGCGGAAAAAGCCGCGCTGCTCGACGGGCTGTTGCCTCTGATGGACGACGACTCCGACGTCGCCGCGACGATGGAGCCGAGCGTGGGCGCGGGGCTCGCGTCGACGACGGCGTGGCTCGTCGCGAGCGAACCCGGCGGCGGCGTCGGCGTGCGGCGCGGGATGGGGACGGTGCTCGCCGCGTGCGGCGCGACGGCGGCGCTCGGGACGCGTCGCAACGCGCTTCGCGTCCTCGCGGAGACGCTCCGGCTCGCGACCCCGCCCGCCGCGCGACCGGCGGAGACCGAGGCGATCGTCAGCGCGCTGGCCGCGGCGGTCGGGGACGCGGACGCGTGCGCTCGCGCGCTCGCGGCGGACGCGCTCGCGGCGATCCCGCTGAGCGCGTCGTTGCCGCCGCTTCTTCGCGCGGACGCGGAGGACGCCGCGGCGGTCGCGATGTCGTCGAGCGCGCGCGCGAGCGGCGGATCCGCGGGACCCGCGCGCGCGCTGGAATCCCTCCTCCGCGCGATCGCCCCTCCGCGCGACGAGGAGGAGACAGAAGACGACGACGACGACGGGCCGGCGGCCGCGATCGAGGCGCGCGCGATCGCCCTGCTTCCGCGGTGGGCGGTCACGGTGCCGACCGACGCGTGGCGCGCCGTCGCCGACGTCCTCGCGGCGACGTCGCTCGCGCGGCCCGGCGCGGCGGCTTTCGTGCGCGCGACGTCCGCGCTGTCGCCGTGGACGGGCGAGCCTCCCGCGTGCCGCGCGTTCTTCGTCGCCGCGAGAGGGGCGATGCGAGCGCACGACGAATCGCGTCGCGTCGACGCGAGCGGCGCGTCGGCGCCGGCGTCGGTGTTCGAACGCCTCGCGCCGCTCCTGTTGCTGCGAGCGCCGTCGCCGCGCGCGTGGGACGACGACGACCGCGCGCGCGGCGACGGCGACGACGACGGCGACGGCGACGCGCGCGCGCTCGCGGACGCGCTCCTGAAGATCGCGCTCGCGACCGGCGTCGAGCACGACGACGTGCGTCGCGTCGCCGCGGAGCTCCACGGCCGCGCCGCGCCGAGGGTCGCGTCCGTCGCGCGATCCGACGCGTTGCGCGAGGCGCTGCGCGACGCCGACGCCGACGCCGACGCCGACGCCGATTCCCAGTCCGCGTCCGCGTCCGCGTCCGCCGCCGACCGCGACGCCGCGTTAGCGCGCGCGCGCGCGTGCATGTTCGCGTCGTGCGCCGCGTTGTCCGCGCGAGGGCTCGGCGCGATCCAGGACGGCGGCGTGGACGATCTCCGCGCCGCGGCGGCGGCGGCGACGCGGCGACTCGGCGACGACGACGAGAGCGCGAAGACGCGGACGGGCGCGGCGGAGACCCTCGCGGCGTTGACGCGCGCGGAGCTCGCCGCGAAGACGCGCGGGCGCGAGCGAGGGAGCGAGACGTTGCGCGGCGTGTTGGCCGTGATGCGACGCGACGCGGACGCCCCGGCGTGGGTGGCGTCGAGCGCGAGCGCGAGAGCGGCGCGCGCGCGACTCGCGCTCGCGAACGTTCTCGTCGTCGTCGCGCGCGCGCCGCCGTCGGATCCCGACGCGGCGGCGGCGTTCGTGCGTTTGACGTTGCCGTCGTTAGCGTCCGCCGCGGTGGGCGGCGGCGATAACGTCGACGACGCCGAGGAGGTCGACGCGTGCCGCGCGGCCGCGTTCCAGGCGGCGATGGTGATCGTCGCGAGCGCGGCGACGGCGACGACGACGACGGCGGCGGCGACGGCGGCGGCGCGAGACGCGGTGGCGGAGCACGCGAAGACGGTCGCCGTCGCGGCGTCGCGCGCTTTATCGAGCGGCGACGGCGGCGAGCACGGCCCGCGTTCGCGACTGGCGGCCGCGAAACTCGCGACGGCGCTTCTCGCGAGCGACGAGGACGCGCTCAGGGCGTTGGGGGAGTCGCTGGCGACGCTGAGAGGCGCGCTCGCGGTCGCGGCGGGGACTTCGGATTCGAAAGAGCTGTCGGACGTCGCGACGACGCTGCTCCGCGCGATGGGGGGACCGATCGACGACCGACGCGAAGACGCCGCGGCGGATGCGCGAGTAGTCAGTCAACTAACTAGCTAGATGAACAGAGAGCGAATAGCGCGCCTCGCACGGCTCGCCCTCGACCGCGAGGACGTCGTCGAAGTCGACCTTCATCCTCCGAGCGGCGGCGGCGACGCGGCGCCGCGCGCGATCCGCCGCCGCGATCGCCCGCTCCACTTTCTCTCCTCGCTCCTCCCCTCCCTCCTCCTCCAGCGCCTCCGCGACGGCCGCCATCGACGCCTCGAGCGCGACGATCGCCCCGGCGCCGCGCTCCCACGCCGTCAGCGCGTCCGCGAATCGCTTCGCGCGCGCCGCGGAGGCGTACTTGAGCGCGAAATCGAGCGCGTCCGACGGCGGCGTTTTCAACGCGCGCCACGCGCGCTCGAGCCGCAGTCGCATCGAGTCGGCCGCGTCTTCCGAGGCGCGCAGCGGCGGCAGGCGACACGTCGCGTCCTCATCCTCGCTGTCGTCCTCGCTTTCGTCCTCGCTGTCGTCCTCCTCGTCCTCCTCCTCGTCCTCCTCCTCGTCCTCCTCCTCCTCGGAGTCGGAGACGTCCTCGTCGGCGGCGGGCTCGCCGGCGTCGACGACCGCCGCCGCGACGGCAGGCTCGAGCGTTCGCCCCTCGCCGCGCGTCGACGCGGTCGACGGTCTCGCCGCGACGCGACGCGGGTCCGACGCGCGAGCTGTCGAGGAGGACGAGGGTTCTGGAGCGAGGAGCGAGTCGCTCTCGGCGTCGTCGCGAGGCGCGCGCGCGGAGTCGTCGTCCGCGTCGGAAACCGCCGCCGCCGCCGCCGCCGACGACGCCGCCGCCGCCGACGACGACGGCGGCGGCGGCGGTCGTCTCGATCGGTACCGCTCCACCGCGTCCGCGACCGCGGCGATGTTACGCTCGCGCCGCGCCGCCACGACTTCCGAGGGCGCGTTCAGCGCGAGGATCCTCGTCGCTTCCCTCTCCGCCGCCGCCGCCGCCGCCGCCGCCGCCGCGTCGTCGTCGTCGCCGTCGCCGTCGCCGTCGCCGCCGCCGGCGTCGTCGTTTTCGTCCATCGCGGTCCTTCCCGCCGCGGCGTCGCTCGAGAGCGCGCGCGCGAGTCTCTCCTCCACGGTGACCTCCGCGTTGTCGTCGACGCCTCCGCCGCCGTCGCTCGCGATCGCGCCGTCGCGCGCGGGCGAGATCGTCGCTCGCGTCGCTCGACGAAAGCGGCCGCGACGTTTGACGTCCCGAGCACGTCTCGCGAGCTCGACGCGATACGTCGCGAACGCGCGCGTCGCGTTCGTCTCCGCGTCGAAGACGCCGACGGCGTCGAGTTTCGCCGCGCGCGCGGCGCGGCGTCGTTCGAGCGCGGCGATATCGCGCTCGGACACCGAGTGAAGGGACGACGACGAGCGTGTCGAGACGATGAGAGACGAGCCAGATCGAGTCGGAGAGGGAAATAAATCTCGGCAGGGACGAGTCGAGCCGCGCGTCGAGCGGGACGCGCGCGAGCGCGCTACCGCGACGCGCGATGAATGCAGTCGAACGTCCCTACCTTTATGCGCCATCGCCGCGGTGACGTTCGACTTCGCGACGCCTCGGAAGCGCGCGCGAAGTGGAGCGGACGTCACCACGAAACGCCTTTTTGGGTCTCAAGATCTCATCAGTGCGACGAAAGCGCGGCTGTCGCTGGCTGTTGGCTGAGAAGGCGCGGTCGGTCGGAATCTGCACAGCAGCGCGATGAAGCGCGGCCTGGCAGTCAAAGTCGAACTCGCGTTCGACCCGGCTCGCAGTCGCGGGCGCTCGCGACGCGAGAGCAGGGACGCGAGGCGCTCGGCGCTCGGCGATCGTCCCTTCCCCGACGCGCTCCTTCACTCGCGACCGTCGCGCGGCAGCTCGAGGGCGACGTCGCGCCGCTCGCCGCGCGGATAAAGAGAGTTGTCGGCGCGAGGAAAGGCACTCGATCGTAATAAACCCGAGAGCGATCCGACCGGCGGCCGCCTCTCGCGACGATGCCGCCTCTTCCGCGCGTCGCCCCGGTGCTGAACAAACGCGGCGGCAGCAGCGGCGATCTGCACGGGAACACGAAGACGAACCCTAAGACGTGGGGCGCCCTCGAGGCGAAGAGCGCGGGGATAACAGCCGCGCTCTTCTACGGCTTCATGAGCGTCGCGAGCGTCTTCTTAAACAAAGCGATCTTCGAGGTCTGGAAGTACAGGTACCCGGCGTCGCTCGTCGCGGGGCAGACGATCTTCACGGTGTGCGCGATCGCGACGCTGACGAAGATCAACGTCATCCGCATCGGCAAGTTCAACTACGCGCACTTCCGAAGGGTCTTCCCGGTCGCCGCGGTGTTTCAGCTGAAACTCGTCCTGGACATGTCCGCGCTCGTGCTCGTGAACATACCCATGTACGGCGTGTTGAAGTCGTCCACGACGCCGTTCGTGATGCTCCTGGACTACGCGCTGCGCTCGCGCGTCCCCGCGTCGCGCGTCCAGATGGCGGTGTGGCTCACGACGATGGGCGGCTTCGTCGCCGGGTGCGGGGACTTCACCTTCGATCCGCTCGGCTACGCGCTCGCGCTCGCCTCGGCGATGTGCACCGCGTGCTACGTCGTCCTCGTCGGCAAGATCGGGGACGAATTACAGCTGGACTCGTTCACGCTTCTGCTGTACAACTCGCTGTGGTCGACGCCACTCTCGCTGGCGCTGATGGTGGTCACCGGGGAGTTCACCGGGGTGACGGCGTACCCGCACATGGGCGAAAAGGCGTTTTTGCTCGCCTTCGCCACGTCGTGCGGCAGCGCGTTCATCTTGAACTACGCGACGTACGTGTGCACGCAGATAAACGACGCGCTGACGACGTCCGTGGTGGGACGCACGAAGAGCGTCGTGCAGGGCGTCGGCGGGTTGTTCGCGTTCAAGGTGAAGACCGGGGTTGTGAACATCTCCGGGTTGTTGCTGAACAGTTTAGGGATTTGTTGGTACGCGTACGAGAGGTACGTGGACGAGAGACGGCGGAACAACGTCAGGAGGGGGGTCACGAAGCTGGGACAGATGAACCACGTCTCTGATTCGTTCATCACGCGGAACGAGTCGCAACTGACGCTATCGCCGAAGGTGGTGAGGCACGATAACGACGCCGTCGGTCCGAGCGCGGGGAGCCTGGAGCGGAGGAACCAAGACGGCGGCGGCGCCGGGGTTGGGGGGCAAAACGGCGGGCACTTCGCGGTGGTCGTCGACGGCGGGAAGAGCGCGGGCGGATCGCCGTATCGGTGAAGGCGGACGGCTTGGATTGGATCGCATTCATTCTTCAGAGGGTAAACGTCGCTTGTAAATTCAAGTCTTAGACCCTACAGTACAGTATCCTACGCTCGCGTTCGTTCGTTCGTTCGCGCGCGCAAGCTGTGACGATCTTTGACCGCGTCAGTCGGCGTGCGCGCGGTGGTCCGCGACGGCGACGGGCCCCCGCGGCGCCGCCGCCGCCGTCGCCGCGTCCGCGCGCGGGTGCCTGTGCAGCTCCGGAGGGTTCCACGACGGCAACAACGACGCGAGGAACCCGCCGATGAACACCTTCACCTCGCCCATCCACCCGCGCGGCATCCCGTCGCGCATCCCGGGTAAGACGGCAGTCGTCCTCGGGCCCGGTCGCGGCGGTCGCGGGCGCGCGCCGCCGCGACGATCCGCCGCCGCCCCCCTCGCGCCGCCGCCGCCGCCGTTCCGTCCGCGCCCGCCGCGCCCGCCGCCGTCGTCGTCGCCGTCCTCCGCGCCGAGCCACCGCGCGATCGCCCGCAACGCGCCCATCTGCGCGATGTACCACGCGACCGCGACGCCCGCGTACAACGCCGTCCGCCCTCGGCTGGCGCCCTGCGAGAGGATGAACACCATCGAGAAGAGCTTGAAGAGCAGCCTCAGGTCGACGTGAAACTGCATCACGTGCACGGGGCGTCCCCCGACCGCGGCCGCGGCAGCCTCCCTCGCCGCCGCGACCGGGTCGCCCCTCGCGACAGCGGCCGCGGCGCGCTCGATCGCGCGCATCGCCTCCGGGCCGACGCCGGGGACGACCCACGGGTTCTCCGCTCCGCCGCCGCCGCCGCCGCCGTCTCGTCGCTCTTCCCGCCGCGGCGCCGGCGGCTCCGCGGCGCCGCCCGGCGTCCCCGGCGGCGGCAAAAACTGATGCTGATGCTGATGCTGATGCTGATGCTGCGCGCCTCCCCATCCCCCCACCATCGCGTGATGCCCCCACGCGCCGCCCGGGGCCCCCCACTTGTTAGAGTCACCCGCACAAAAAAACAATCAGACACGCACACGCCCGAGTAGTTTGTCAAGTCATAACGCGAGCGATATAAGACGTGGGGAGCCCGACGCGGTAGATAAGGGGCGGGACGGTGTAATTTGAGTGATGCAGACGGAACAGACTGATGATCGAAGTTCTGGGTCCAGCCGATCCCGAGGGCGACGCAGCCGGTGCGACGATTCATGTCAAGGTGGGAGAATTTGCAAGGCTGTCATGCGTATCATCGCGACGATCACCTCCGCAGACGTCATCGTGGCCTTTTATTCCTCCACGGAGAAGGGCGTTGCCGAGCAAACCCATCACCTCGACCGTTCACCGTCTTTAAGTGCTACGCGAAGACGTCACCGCGAAGCTATTGAAGCAGGAACAAGTCCGTAACAGCCGGAGATCGCGGAGCAGTTTAAGAGGACAGCGACAGCGACGGTGACGGCGTCAGCGACAGCGACGGTGACGGCGACAGCGACAGTGCCAGTGCCCGCGGGCGGTGCGGAGGGAGATGGAGATGATGCCGAGGGTGCTCGGGATGAAGACGAGATCGCCTTGACGCAGTCAAAGAAGAAACGCAAGACGAAGCGATGAAATAGGCAGAGTAAATCGCGACGATGTCGCGAGATAGCGTCGACAATCTGACGGAACCGGCGGAAACGAACGTGTAGACCATGATATGTAACGAAAACGAACGAAGATACGGGAAAGTGAGGGGATCCCTACCACTGCGTCGGCACGGGCACCGGGTACGGCACCGCGACGGCGGTCGGGGGCGCGAACCCGCCCGCGGGCGACGTCGTCGGCGACAACGCGGCGAATGCCGCTCCGTACGCGGCTTCGTACACCGCCTGTATCTGCGGCGACTGCGCGCCGATGCCGAGGTACCCGTACCCGTACCAGGGGCTCGGCGGCGTCGGCGGGGCGTACCCGGCGCTCGGCGGCGTCGTCGGCGCGTACGCCATGGGATTGGGATCCGGCGTCCGCTGAGGGCCGTTCTATACAAGCGAATGTCGGGGTGGAGTTGAAAGGCGTCAGTTGGCGTTGAAAGGCGTCGATGGCGGGGATTGAAAGCGTGGGGTGGGCGGAGAGAATCGCCGGGCAAAGTCCTTAAGGAATGGCGTTCACCACGCCAACGGGGTCGTATGGGGACCAGTGTATAGAACGCACCTGGCCGCTCGACGGCGGCGGCGGCGGCGTCGGCGTCGGCGTCGCGGCGCCCTGATGGAATCGTCCCCTCGGCTGCGCGCCCGCGAGAGGCGGCGGCGGCGGCGAAGGCGGCGTCGCCGCGTCACCCGGCGGCGGCCGCATGCGCTCCTCCGGCGATCTTCGAACCCCCTCGGATCGCGACCGCGCCGGCGTCGTCGTCGGGGACGCGCCCACCATGTGGAAAACCTGCGGGACGCTCAGATCCGCGGACTTCAGGACGTCTTTCAGGAGCGCGGCGTCGTCGCGCAGCAGCGCGCCGGCGTGGATTATCCTCTGCGTCGCCGCGGGCGGGTTCCCCTCGTGTTGCTCCTCTATCTGTCGCTTCAGGTCCCCCACCGTCGCGGTCGCGGCGGGGAATTCGGTCGCGAAGTCCACGACCGACGTGTTGAACGGGCTCTTCACCGTGACGCGAATCGTGACCGGGGGAGGGTCCCCGGCGCCGCCCGCCGCGGGCGGCGTTCCCGGGGGGGTCATTACCGCGAGGTCGCGCGCGAGCGCGGGCGACCGCGGACTTCGATCGCGCCGAGCGCCGCTCCCCGGCGCGCTCGTTGTGACGGAATCTGCGACGTCACTCTGGCCAATAAAAAAGCAGTAACCCGGCAGCGGCAGATCTCGACGGCTGCCGATGAGGCGGCCGTCCACACCCGCGTCGCGCGTCGCACGCGTCGATGCGCGCGATGCGCGCGCTCGCGCGCGCTCGCGCGCGGCGCGTCGACGTCCGCGGCGCGTTCGTCGCGGCGTCCGGCGCGTCCGCGCCGACCGCGGCGTCGGTCGACGCCTCGGCACCGCCTCGGGAGACGACGCCGTGGCGATGGTCGTCGTCGTCGTCGTCACCGCGGTGGATGTCCGCGGGCGTCTCCCGCGAGCGCACCGCGATGACGACGAAGCTCTGGAACGCGCGACTCGCGGCCGCGAAAGCCGCGGGCGTGGACTCGAACGCGGCGACGGAGACGTCGAACCAGGCCGCGCTCGTGTCCAAGCCCCCGGTCGCGACGTCCGTGCGGTATCGCTTCACGTCCGACGACGCGCTCCTCGAGGCGTATCGATCGCCGTGGAACGCCGTGCGAATCGGACGCGTCCTGGAAGACCTGGACTCCCTCGCCGGGAACATCGCGTTCCAGCACTGCGACGACGGCGTCGTCGAGACCAGGCCGCAGCTGCTCGTGACCGCGTCCGTGGACCGCGTGCGCTTACACCGCGCGTTGCGCCTGGACGAAGACCTCACGCTCACGGGCGCGGTGAGCTGGGTCGGACGCTCGTCGATGGTGATTCGCATGGAAGCGTGGCCCGCGGACCACCCGGACGCGCCGAGGGAGTACATCGACGACGATGGCGACGGCGGCGGGGATCGAACCGGCGGAGAGAAGACGAGGACGACGGCTTTCGCGCCGGGTCCGTCGCTGAGCGCGGATTTCACGTTCGTCGCGAGGGACCCGGTGACGAATAAATCCGCGGCGGTGAACCCGCTCGTGCCGGACTGCGCGCGCACTCGAGCGCTGTTCGACGCGACCGCGGCGCGCGTGGACGCGAAGAAGCGGCGGATGCGCGCGACGCGCGACGCGATCGCGGCGGGTAAACACGCGGACGCCGGTTTATCCGACGAAACGCGCGCGGCGAAGAAGGCGTTCGCGGACGCGCTCGCGGCGGACGCGCGGACGCTCGCGGAGCTCCCCGCGCTCGCGCCCAGGGACGTCGTGCCGTCGTCCGCGACGCGGACGGAGAACATATTCGTCGCGCAGCCGCAGCAGAGGAACCTCTCGGGGCGGATATTCGGCGGGTTTTTGTTGCGGCGGGCGTTCGAGCTCGCGTTCGCGACGACGTACGTGTTCGGCGGGGACCGACCGGTGTTTAAGCAAGTCAGCGACATGGACTTTCTGCGTCCCGTGGACGTCGGGGATCTTCTGCGGTTGAAGTCGCGGGTGTTACACGCGAGCGTCAGCGACGAGGACGAACACAAGCGCAGCTGCGTGGACGTGGAGGTGGAGGCGTTCGTGACCAAGCCGGAGCGCGCCGCGAGCGAGGTTTCGAACACGTTTTTGTTCAAGTTTTACGTCGGCGCGGGGGGGGAGGGGGGGGCGACCGTCACGCGACGCGTCGCGCCGATGTCGAGGGAGGACGCGGAGCACGTGTGGGAGCGGTGCGAGCGCCCGAAGCTGCAGGCGGAGGCGGACGAGGAGAGTGGGGGGTCGTCGTAGTCGTAGAGATGTGTTATTGCAATCGTAAAGTGATGGTGACCGCTGACGTCGTTCATGTCGTTCATGTCGTTCATGTCATTCAAGTCATTCAGGCTGATACCAACGTTTTCGGACACCTCCATGAATTGACGCCTCGTCATCCGGGTAAGTCGGTTTGTCGAACTCAACTCTTTTGATCAAGATCAAGTTGCACGGTTTCACGTTCACCTCCTCGCCGCTCGCTTCCGTTTTCACGTGGTACCGGTCTCTCTCGATCACGTACTTCTCCACGCGAGCGGCTTGTCCGTTCAGATCCGGACGAGAAACGAGTCCGGTGATTTCCACCTGCGAGTTCGTATTGTACGCGACGTGTAAACGCCACCACCGGTCGTCTTCCTGTAACGTAGTGACCACGCGCGGGCAGGTAACTTTGTGCGGCTCGCCGTCGCCGTGCTTCCAGTGCCACTTTTGACACCTCAGCGAGCAATAACGCACGCCGCGGCACAGCTTGCACGTCCAGTACGCGTACTTACCGCACCCGTGACAGCGGCGGAGCTGCTTCAGGAGCGCCTTCGAGGAGGGCTCGGGGAAGTACGCGGCCGAGATGACAAGCAAATCCTTCGCCAACCGCATGTTCTTTTCCATCCCGCACGTCCCGTGGATGAAGCATAAGGCGAGGAGATCGTACGTTGTTTTAGCGACGAAGTCATCGCGCCACGGTCCGTCGACGAAGGCTTCCGCGGCATCGTCGCTGATGCGCACGCCGGAGAGTCCGTTGACTTTCTCGATCAGGATCCGTCTTTCCTTCGTGTAATGTTGCTTGTACTGGATGATGAAGGCGTGCATTGGATCGTCGCTACCGTGCGAGACGGCTTTTTCGAGCCAATACGCACCCTTCACCCAATCCCTTTCGACACCCTGGCCTTGATAATAAGCCATGCTGAGCTCGTACTGTCCAAGTGGATTATCTCTCTCGGCCGATGCGCGATAAAGCGCGAACGCCTTCTTCATATTCTTCGGGATACTCGGAACTCCGATTCCGTTGCAGTGGGCGTGGCCGAGTATTTGGTACGACTGGCCGTCACCGCGCTCCGCTGCGCGTTCGAGCAGGTACATCGCGAGCCCGTTTAAGTGCGCGCGATCATCTTGCGGGAATGACTTAAACACATTTTCATGGTGCAGTTGTCGGAACAGATTGTAGGCGGCCCTCGCCAAGGTGTCGAGTGGTGCAGTATCAGCGAATATTTTTCGGTACTTCAGCGAGAGGTCGAGGTCTTGCGGGAGACCTGAGTCTTGCGGGAGACTCGTGCAGCTCGTCGCGCTTAAAGTAGCGACGGCCAGAAAAGCGTTCGGGTCCCCATTCTCCGCGGCGCGCCAAATCGACTCCTGGGTAGGAAACGGCCCGAATACGGGTTTCGCGAACGATCCACCCATCGTGCGGAGGCGCGTCGCGAAGTGCGCCGCCACGACGAAAACGTCGTGGCTCTCCCGGGCCTCTCCCTCTCCCCGATCTCGTCAACTCCGAGAACGGAGGCACCGCGCCTCGGTTCCGCCCCGCCCCCCGCGACGCACACGACGCGACGCGACGCGCGACGCCGCGCTCCGATCGCGACCGCGCCGCCCCGCCCCCGGACGCGATGCCGAGCTTCGCCGAGACGCGCTCGAGGGACGAAGCGACGCGCCTCTACGAGAAGCTCATGACGGACGCCGCGCGCATACGAGACCCGCGGCTGCGGAGGACGTGCGAGGAGGCGGTGGAGAGCGCGCGCGCGACGACGCTCGCCGTCCTCGCCGACGCGGACGACGCGACGCGCGCGCTCCACGCCGCGGAGCACGCGCGCGAGGCTGCCGCGGTGGAGCTGCGCGCGATCAGGCGCGAGCGCGCGGCGCTGGACCGCGCGAAGGCGCGCGCGGAGGCGGAGTCGAGGGCGCGGAGAAAACAGCTCGTGCGCGCGCGCGCGTCGACGCGCTGGCGCCGCGCGCCGCGGACGCCGCTCGAGGTGCTCTTGGCGGAGAGCGCGGCGCCGGGGAAGAAGCGATAGAGCGCGCGATGTGCAGTATCCTATGGTCATCATGCGAGCGCGCGACGCGTCGAGCGCCCTCGCCGCCCGCGTCCTTCCTCCGTCGCCGCCTCGGCGCGACGAAAGCACTCGCTCGGGTCGTCGACGGCGCGTGCGAACGACGACCAGACGTTTCCGCCGCCGCCGCCACTCCCCGCGCGCGCCCGCGCCGTCGTCGCGCGCCCGCCCCCGCCCCGCCCCGCATCGTCGCCTCCGCGTCGTCCTTCCCCTTCCCCCCCAGCCGCGCCGCGCGATCCCCCCGCGCCCCCCGCCGCGCGCGATGGTCGCGCGACGCACGAGCAGCGGCGCCGGGTTCGTCGTCGGCGCGCGCCCCGACGGCGTCGGCGGCGTCTTCAAGCGCGCGGACATGTACGCGAAACTCCCGCGGGAGCTCGCGGAAGGGTCCGTCCTCGGCGGCGTCCTGAGCGTCGTCTTCCTGTGCGTCTTCGTCCTCCTCTTCGCCGCGCAGCTCCGAGAGCTCTGGGGCGTCACCACGGTCACGGACGTTCTCGTGGACCACAGCGACGACGACACGTTCCAGGTGAACCTCAAGCTCGAGCTCCCGGCGCTGTCGTGCGAGTGGGCGACGATACACGTCATCGACGCGCTCGGGACGAGGCACTTCAACATCTCCGGCGAGGGGATCTACAAGCACAGCGCGGGGGCGACGAAGTACCTCGGCGTGGAGCACGGCGCGAGCGGCGGAAGCGCGTCGCAGGCGCGTCTTCGCCACGCTCTCCTTCTTCGTTTTTTTTCTCCGAGCCGCGCAGCTCATCCTGTCATCGACATCGAAAACCAAAAAACTCTTCTTCAGGCGGAACCCGAGTACGGAGAGTCGACGGACATCGACCACTACGGGAACGCGCGCATCGCGTACGAGGTCACCGGCGCGACGTTCGAACGCATGGTCCGCGCGCACCAGGTCCTCCTCGTCAACTTCCACGCGCCCTGGTGCGCGCACTGCCAAAAAACCGCGCCGATATTCGAACACGCGGCGGAGCTCGTTCGAGACGACTTACGCGCCGCCGGCCGCCCGAGGCTCGCCGCGGCGCTCGCGACCGTGGACTGCACGCTGGATGGGAACAAAGATCTCTGCAGAGACCAACATATCCAAGCGTTCCCGACGATGCGCGTGTACCGAGCCGGGTCGCTGCACCCGACGTCGGGGACGGTGCAGGGCGGGACGCTCGCGCCGAGCGGCGGCGCCGCCGCCGCCGCCGCGGACGCCGCCGAGAGCGACCTCTCGACCGTTCTGGACGTCCCGAAGCCGCTGCAGTTCGAGGTGTACCACGGCCGCAGGGACGCGGATGACATCGCGAGTTTCGTGCGGAAGGTGCTGGTCGAAGTGCTCGCGACGAAGGACGACGACGAGGGAGAGGGAGCGCTCGACGCGGCGGCGGCGCGGCGGCGCGCGAGCGAGACGCGCACCGTCGCCGCCGCGCAACGCGCGCTGGGCGGGCAGGCGCGCGCCGTGCGCCCGTTTTTGTTTTTCACCCGTCGCTCGGTTTCAACGTTCGATCGCGTCCCCTTTCATCGACTGACCGATGAACGAACTATCTTCGCATGGACTCGCCCTGTCATCAGATTCGCACGAGCGGCTGCATCATCGAGGGCAGCGTCCGCGTGAACCGCGTCCCCGGCGCCTTCTACGTCACCGCGCACAGCAAGGGGCACAACATCAACGTCGACGTGGTGAACATGACGCACGTGCTGAGGCACCTGTCGTTCGGGAAGACCGTCCCGGGACGGCCGTCGTACGTTCCGCGGCACATGCGTCGGGTGTGGAGCAAAATCCCGAAGGACATGGGCGGTCGGTTCGCCGTCGCGGGCGCGGAGGAGACGTTCGCGTCCGCGGAGCCGTACACGGTGCACGAGCACTACCTCAAGGTCGTGTCGCACGCGTTCGAGCCCATCGACGGCGACGCCGTGCAGCTGTACGAGTACACGTTCAACTCGAACCGGTTTAAGCTCGCGCCGGCGGCGTACGGGGACGAGGACGACGCGCACGTGGACGGGCCGATGATTAAGTTTTCATACGACGTCTCGCCGATGCGGGTCGTGCTCAGGGAGGAGACGAAGCCGGTGCTCGATTGGACGTTAGGGATGTGCGCGCTCATGGGCGGGGTGTACACGTGCAGCGGGTTGCTCGAGGCGTTCATATCCAACGGCGTCAGCGTCGTGAAGCGACGCGTCGGGAAGATGGCGTGAGCGGGGAAGGGAGAGCGAGAGTCACGGCGGGGAGCGTGCGCGACAAAGTCCGACGAACGGAACGAACCCCCGAGCGCGCCGACTCGCGCGCGACGGCACGACGACGACATCAATCGATCGTTCAACGCTTCAACGCTTCGCTATCGCCCCCCCCCTCTAACGAGGCGCGCGCGGCTCCAGCGGCCCGTCCTCGATCCCCCTCAGCGCGTCCACCAACGCGGGGCCGATCGACGCGTTTCCGCACAACACCCGCCGCGCGTCGCAGACGAATTCCCCGCCGCTCGGATCGAGCACGACGCCGCCCGCCTCGGTCACGATCACCGCGGCGCCGACGCAGTCCCACGGACCGCCGAACCCGATCTCGTAGAAGGCGTCCAGGCGACCCATCGCGACGGAGACCATGTTCATCGCGCACGAGCCGCTGCATCGGACGCTCCGACTGACTTCGACGCAACGTCGCACTCTGCCCATGATCGCCGAGACCGTCGCCTCGTCCCTCCCGACGCCGATCTCCGTGCCGATGAGCGCTCTGCCGATGTCCGACACTTTGCTGCACGATATCGGGTCCCCGTTGAGGCGCGCGCCCTCGCCTTTGATCGCGGTGAACGTCTCGCGGAGGATGGGATTGAGGACGACCCCGAGCGCGGGCGTCTTACCGACCGTGAGGCCGATGGACACGCACGAGAACGGCCACCCGTGCACGAAGTTCGTCGTCCCGTCCAGCGGGTCGACGTACCACGTCGGCTTATCCGTCATCGGCGGGATGACCCCGTCCGATGCGGCGACGGACTCCTCGCCGACGAGGACGTGCGAAGGGAACGCCGCGGCGAGCTTCGCGAAGATGATGTCCTCGCACTTTTTATCCGTCGCCGTCACGAGGTCGACCGCGCCCTTGTACTCCACGTCCCTCTCCGCGTGCCACGCGTCGCGAATTTCCGCGCCCGCGGCCTCCGCGGCGTCGAGCGCGACCTCGAGGCACTTCGCGTAGTCGACTTCTTCCGTCATCGTCGCGCGTCGGCGTCCCCGCGAGTGAACGAGTGGACGGGCGGTGCCGATCTGACGACGACGACGACGACGACGACGAAATTTTTTAGGTTTGCGGCCTCATCGCCTCCAGTCAGACTCGGCGCGGCACATCTCGTCGCGCCGTGGAGGCACGATGCGCGGCCTCTTCTTCGGACGACCCCCCGCGCCGACCGCGGAGGTCGCGTCGACGTCCGCGTCCGAGAGGAGCGAGAAAGAGCGGCACGAGGACGCCGCGAGGGCGGTCCTCGCGTCGATGACGTCGGACCCGCCCGGGGGGGAATCCATCCGATCCGTCCCCGGCCTCGAGTCCCTCCCCGAGCGCGGCGGCAACCTCAGCGCGGTGCGAGGCGAGGAGGCGTTCCAGCGCGTCCTGTGGGAGAAGCGGGACTCTCTCGTCGTCGTCAAGTTCGGCGCGAGCTGGTGCACGCACTGCGCGGAGATGCTCCCGGAGTTTGGCGCCGCGTCGAGGGCGTACCCGGAGTCGCACTTCGTCCTCGCGGACGTGGACACGCTCCCGGACAGCGCCAAGGACGTGAGGTTCACGCCGACGTTTACCTTCTACAGGAAAGGGAAAAAGATCGACGAGATCACGAAGACGACGCCGCGGGGGTTGCGAGACCACGCGTGGATGCACGCGGACGACGCGCCTGACGACGTCGCGCGGCCGTGACGCGACGCGCGCGGCGGCGGCGGAGGTCCGTTAGTCTATCATAGCTAGTGACTACATTCGCGTTATTAGAGAACGAACGACGAACATCTAGCGCGCGGTTCGCATCTCACGCGAACGACGCGAGGGCTTCTTCCCACGCCTTCCACGCCTCCTTCGCGTCTGCGCCGCCCTTCTTCCCCCCGCCAAACGCGAGGAGCTCCGACTCGAACGCGCGTCGCGTCAGCTCAGCCGCGTCGCCGTCGTACGCGTCGTCCGCGGAGTCGAACACCGCCGCGACCGCCGTCGCCGTCTTCCCCGCGGACGCGCACATCAGCGCCGGTCCCGGTCCGGCGCCTTTCGGCGGGTCCGCGCGCGTCAGCGCCGCGAGACACGCCGGCGTCGGGGGAGGAGAGGCGGGGGCGTCCGCGTCGAGCGGGGCGAACAGGTGGACGAACGCCGTCGGCTTGGGCGGCGGCGGCGTCGGCTCGCGCTTCGGTGGCGATGGCTTCGCCGCCGAAGCCGCGACGATGTTCCCCCACACGTCGTCCCCTGACTTTGCCTTTTTGTTCGGACCGTCGTCGTCGTCGTCGTCGTCGTCGCCGTCGCGCGCGCGCTTCGTCCCGCCCGCGCCCGCGGCTTCCGTCGTCGTCGTCGTCGGCGGCGGCGGCGGCGCCACGGGCGCCAGCGCCGCCTTCTGCCGCGACCCCGCGGTGATCGCGATGAGCTGGCGTATCTTCGCGTCTAAGGTCTCCAGCTCGCCCGCTTTGAACGTCGCCGCCGCGCACGGGCGGTCCGCGGTCTGCTCTAACATCGGAATGAGCGACGACGTCATGAAATGCAGCAGCCGTTCAGACGTCGACGCGGACGCGTCGCGCGCCCGCGAAACGCCCGTCCTCAACATGTACTCCACGGTCTGCTTTATCCGCGGAAGGTACGCCCCGCGCATCTCGCCCACGCGCTGCCAGTACGCCGGCGTCCCGAGGCCCGCGCCCGCGGTCGCCGCCGCCGCGGACTGCTCGCGTCGCTGTTGCGCCAACGCGGCCTGTTGCGCCGCCGCGGATTTCGCCTTTTCCATCCCGCTCGCGCCCGACGCGCGACCGGGTCCGATCGCGCCGACGCCCGCGGCCGCGGGCGGGCGCGACAGCATCGACGCGACGTTCACGGTCAGATGGTCGATCAGCGCCTTCGGGTTCAGACCCGCGGTCTGTTTCCCAGGGCCCAACTTCGCGTTCTTCTCCCTCAGAAGTTTGTAGTACCCGCCCATCGCCGCCTTCGTCGCGTGCGTGACCCTCCCGAGCGCGTGCTTCCGTTCGTCCGGGGTCATCTTCGTGACGGCGGATTTGAACTCCGGGCGGTCGAGCTGGTTCTTCACGACCGTCTGGAAGATCTGCTGCGAGAGCTCCTTCTCCGCGGTCGTCTGCGCGGCGCTCGCGGCGACCGCCGCCGGCGCCGCCGCCGCGGGCGCGGGCGCCGTCGCCGGCGCCGCGGTCGCCGGCGCGTCGCGCGTCTCCGTCGACTGCTGCTGCTGCGCCATCGCGGCGTCGTAGTTCGCCCCCTGCGCCTGCTCGTTCTGCTGCGCGGTGTCGTTGCTCTCCGCCTGCCTCTGCTTCTGCACGAGCGCCTTCATGCTGTTCAGCTTGGCGGTGACGCGTTTCAGGTAATCGTCGTTGCTCTTCGACTTGGCGAAGATCCCGGACTCGATCTTCGTCGCGCTGCCGTTCGCCTCCGCGATCACCTCCGCCGCGTACGGCGGCGGTTTGATCGACAGCATCACCGCGGTTCTGTCGAGAATAAATCGCGCGGGTGGGGTTCGGGCGGCGTCAGGGAGGAGCGATCGACGGCGACGCGCGCGGACGTGTTTTTCCCGCCGGCGACGCGAGATCCCGAGCGGAGACGCGTCGACGCGACGCGACGGATCGGGGGAAGACGCGAGACGCGAGATCGCACGCACAGCTGCTGCATGACATTCGTGCGAGGAGCGCCCGCTCGCCACGCGTCCGCGCTCATCTTCGACCGACGGCCGGCGCGCGGCGCGTCAATGCCGTCAACCCTACTCTCTCGCCCGCTTTCGTCGAGTGGTATTTCTCACGCGAGGACGCGGACGATTCTGTTCGAAGTTGTACAACTAAGCAACCCCGCGGGACGGGACGATTCGCGTTGGGCGGCGACGTGGGCATTCGTTCACGCGCGCGTCGCGACGTTGTTCATTACAAAACAATATGTACACCCCGTTTGGTGCCGTGCTCGCTGCAAAACCCCCTCGCTCGCGTCGATCACATCTTGGACTTGATGCGCTTCAGCTCCTCCATCAACGCCTTGATCTTTTTATCCCGCGGGTCCGGCATCGCCCTCGACACGAACCCAAACTGCCCGGCGGCGAGGTTCAACATGATCTCCTCGCTCCCTCCCGGGATCGCGTACGCCTTCACCTCGCGATAGATCCGCTCCACCTTGACGCCCTTCCCCGTCCGCGTGTACCCGGCGCCGCCGAGGACCTGCATCGCGTTGGACGCGCAAAACTCCGCGACGCGCGACGACGACAGCTTGAGCAGCGCGATGTGTCCGCCGAGCTTTTTGTTTTGCTCCTCCTTGGACATCGTGTTCATCTGGAACGTGACGTTCTCGAGCCAGGCCTGGAGCCCCTCGCACTGGCGCGCCATCTCGCCGATCTTGTGCTGGATCGCCTGGTGCTCGATGAGAAACTTCCCGAACGTCCGCCGCGTCCTCGCGAACGACAGCGCCTCCTCGACGCACGTCCTCGCCATCCGCGCCGCCTGCGCCGCGAGGAGCCACCGCTCGTGATTGAAGTTGTACATCACCTGCTTGAACCCCTCGTTGACTTTGCCCACGATGTTCGTCTTCGGGACTTTCACGTTGTCGAACTCGATGTACGTCGTCCCGGACGGCCACACGCCCATGCAGTCCATCTTGGACACGGTGATGCCGGGCATGGACTTTTCCATGAGAAGCATCGAGAGTCCCTTGTGCATGCTCCCGGGAGGGCCGGTCCTCACCGCGACGGTAAAGTAGTCCGCGTAGATCCCGTTCGTGATCCACTTCTTGTTCCCTTCCACGACGTAATGATCACCCGCGTCTTTCGCGGTGCACTGTAAGTTAGACACGTCCGACCCCGCGCCGGGTTCGGTGATGCACAGGCAGATGATCTTCTCGCCGGCGAGGCACTCTCGGATGCATCGGTCCTGAAGCGCGCGGTCGCCCGGGATTCCAAAGTTCAAAATCGGCGGCATCCCGATCCCGAGGCCGCCCATCATCGCCCACGCGATCCCGCCCCCCGCCCTCGTGCCCTCGTCCACGTTGATGAGCTCGTGGAAGTAATCGTACCCCTCCGGCTCCGGCGCGGAGGTGTACTTTTTCGGCCAGGGTTTGCCGACGCACGCGGGGAGGATGCCGTATTTCGCGGACTTTGAGTACATCGTCTTGATGTACTCGCCGCACTTGACATGGTTGTTCGTGACCGCTTGCTTGTCCCAGTCGTCCACGACTGCGGGGATTGGGGGGAGGAGGAGAAGTGGACGACGCGAGGGTCAGCGGCGGGGTCGGCGACGGGGAGAGGCGTCGAGGGAGGGGACGAGAGGAATTAGGGATCTCGTGCTCGTGCTCGCGTGGCTGTTGTTAGCGAATTCCGAGGGGCGGTTTCGGGAGGGGCGATCTGGCGCGCGCGCGCTCGGACGCGCGCGCTCGCGACGACCCCACTTCGAGACGTCCAGGACATCACGCGGGGTGGAAGCGCGAGAGAGAAACGGCGAAGAACGCGAAATGTGATGCACGCACTCGGCTCGACCTCCGCCTCGAAGAAGTCGCGGAGCTTGTTTCGCCACGCGACGTGCGACGCGTTGTAGAACGGCGTGTTCAGGTGCTGGTACCACGACGGCTCCGCGAGGGGAACTTTGCTTCCGAACGCGTCGTGCGAGGTGATCGCGGCGGTTGATTTCGCGCCGGAGGGTGGCGGGGTTTCGAAGGACGTCATCGCATGCGCCATGGGGTCGGCGGCGCGGGGGCGGCGCACGAAAGAATGACGAGATGCTGACTCACGATCTCGCGAAACGACGCTTCTCTTCTCGCGAAGTCGGCCGCAGTACAGTGATGAGAGGCGCGCTGGCGCGCTTGGCGCGGCGCACCGCCGCGGCGACGCTCGCGCCTCGCATCCCCCCCCCGCCTGGATGCGACGCGCTGACAGCTCCGCTCCCATCCGTCGCGCCGTCGCTCCTGAATCGCTTCGCGTCCTCGAAGAAGCGGTTCGAGAGCACGCCGGCGCGCGACGACCGCGATCCGTCGACGGCGCGTGAGAAGAAAAACGAGGCGCCGCTGGCGAAGGGCGAACGCGCGGAGTACGACGGCGCGATCACGCGGACGCACGCGTTCGCGGACGTCCAATCCGGCGCGACCGTGTCCGTGCGCGCGCCGACGACGCGAGCGAAGACGTACCCTTGCCGCGTCGCCGTCGACCCGTGGGGACAGGACGACGACTGGACGCGCGTGGAGATCACGACGAGCTGGCTGGGCCCGGAAGGCTCGACCGCGCCGTCGATCGAGGTGTCGCGCCCGGACGAGAAGGCGATCGAGGTCGTCGTGCGCGCGAAGGAGAAGGACGGCGAGACGATCCGCGGCGAGGGCCACGTCACCGTCGTCCACGCGAAGATCCCGCCGCGGTACTGCGGCGTGTCCGTCGCGAGCGGCGGCGGCGAAGTCTTCGTGCGCTCCGTCGTCGAGCCCGCGGAACCCGTGGACATCGACTCCGGGGGCGGGCACGTGAGGCTGGGGGAGATCCGCGGCGCGAAGCTGAACGTCGACACCGGCGGCGGGGAGCTGAGAGCGCAGAAACTGACGTGCGAGGGGCGCGTCGCGACGGACGGCGGCGACGTCGTCGTCGGAAAATTCGTCGGAAGTTTAAAAGCGCGCACGACGGGGGGACGCGTCAATCTCGAAACTCTCTTCGCGCAGGACGTCGACGTCGAGACGTCTGGGGGCGACTTCATCGTCGGCAACGCGTCGCAGTGGCACGCGCGCGGGAGCGTGCGGACCGAGGGCGGGGACGTCAAATTAGGCGGCGTCGGCGGGAACGGCGAGGAGACCTTGACGCTGGACACCGGCGGCGGGAAGTGCGAGCTCGAGCTTCACGAGCGGCTGCATCGCGTGCACGCGCGCACCGACGGCGGGGACGTCGCGTTGACGGTCCCAGAGGGGTTCGCGCCGCGGGTCGTCGTGTTCGGGACGTACGACGGGAATGAAGAACACGCGGGCGAGGTTGACTTGAGCGCGGCGACCAACGCGGGGGGAGAGGCGCGTTCTATACACTGGTCCCCATACGACCCCGTCGGCGTGGTGAACGCCGATCCTTAAGGACTTTTCCCGGCGCATCTCTCCGCTCATCCCTCGCTTTGAATCCCCGCCCTCGGCGCCTTTCAACTCCACCTGACGCCTTTGAACTCCACCCCGACATTCGCTTGTATAGAACGTCGGGCACGGCGGGAACCTACGCATGGTAGGGATCCCCTCACTTTCCCGTATCTTCGTTCGTTTTCGTTACATATCATGGTCTACACGTTCGTTTCCGCCGGTTCCGTCAGATTGTCGACGCTATCTCGCGACATCGTCGCGATTTACTCTGCCTATTTCATCGCTTCGTCTTGCGTTTCTTCTTTGACTGCGTCAAGGCGATCTCGTCTTCATCCCGAGCACCCTCGGCATCATCTCCATCTCCCTCCGCACCGCCCGCGGGCACTGTCGTTGTCGCCGTCGCCGTCGCTGTCGCTGTCGCTGTCCACTCAAACTGCTTCTTGATCTCCGGCTGGTACTTGGTGAGCAAATCCTTGAGCTGTTGCGCGTTCTCCGGTTGGTTAGCGATGATCCACTTGATGGCCATCCCGTTCAGGTCCAGGGTCTCCTTCTTGACAGTGCCGGTGCCGGGATCGGTGTAGATGAAGTAGGATCTTGCCCGGTTGCTGCTGGCTGTGCGTCTCAACTCCATGCGCCAACCCTGGAGCTTCACGATCAGCGCGCTCAACCTGAGCTTCTCCTCGAGCAGTGGCGCGAATTGCACTTTGAGCTGTGCATCGGTGCGGTGAGGGAGGAGCTCCGGCGGAGTGAACTTGCCGTTCTCGACGCAGCCTGTGTGGTACCGTTCCTGGGCGTCTAACACCTCCTGAGTGAGCAGCTTGGTGGTGTCCCGGTCGATCGTGCCCCCGGGGAAGATGCACAGCCCTTGCTTGGCGTCGAAGATGTACCCGTACTCCTCGTACATGGCGCCGCGCATCTTGATGAAATGCTTGACGGAATCTTCACCGCCGCAAGCCAAGCCGCCGTGCAGTACCGCGTGTTCGTGTCCCTTGCGAACGATGCCGATGATCACGTTCGCCGCGTTCACGTCGTGTATCGTGTGCTTGACGCGGTCCGCGTTCCCGGTCTTGTCGCACGTCCGCCGCGGTGGGAAGGGCAAACCCAAGCCATATTGCTTTCCGAGCACTTTCTTTCTTCCCGAACTTTCGCCCGGGGGGAGCAGTGGCTTCGTGATGATCCCGAAGAGGTCGGCAGCCGTGAAGTTCAACCCCGTCGCACGCAGAAGTTCGGCTTGCAACTCCTCGAGGCTGAATCCGCGGATGACCCCGTCGACGATGATCTGGGTGAACGACTCGCCGCGGGATCGCCACGCGAGCGCGGCACTGTAGAGGTCGTTGTCGAGAAAGAAGACGCCTTTGTGCGGGTACGCGCGGGTTACCGGAAGAGCCGCGGTGTGGATGAACTCCTTCACGCGGATGCCGTGCGTGCGGATCCCGCAGCCGAAGCGCGGCGCGTACCCAGCGTCTTCGAGAGACTTTTCGGTCATGTCGAGCGTGTACTGGCCTTTCCGCCCTTTCTTCTTCCTCTCCACCGGGAACGCGCCGTGGACGACTGCACCGGTGCCGTCTCTCCATCTCGGGCGGGCGAGGATGTTGATGAACCAGTCCAGCTCGCGGGGCGTGAAGTCGCAGAACGCGAGGGAGAAAATTCCTTCACGCAGCGACCCGTCGCCGGCGACGATCGCGTCCATCCACGACGGCGTGGCGGTAAGCGCGAGCGGGAACAGCGGGTCGTCCTCGAGGTTCTGCGGGAGGATGACCTTTTTGCCGCGACGATTCGTGTAGAACTTCTCCTGGAGCTTCTTGTCGCCGACGGGCGTGGTCGTGATGGCGTACTTCCAAGACTTTGCTCCGTTCGAACACGTGGCTTCGAATTTCTCGATGAAGTCGGACTCCATCTCGGCGCCAGTTCTGGGTACGGTCTTCCACTGCACGTTGTGGAGGTTGGCGCGTTGAAGATCGGCGTAATCGCGATTTGTCGTCGTAAGCGCAAAGCGGCCAGTGTTAGCCTCGAAGTATGCGGCGCTGCACATCGCGCCGAACCAGTGCCCGAGCTCGTCCAAGGTGTCGATTTTGTACTGTTCGACGATGAGCTCGAGCGTCTCGTTACCCTGCGCGAGCGCGCCGGCGGAGAACCAGAACGGCAGCGGCCAGTCGTGCTCGAGGTACGCCTTCGCGACGCCGCGCCACGGCGCGTCGATCTTGTCGACGCGGGCGCGCTCCGCGGGCTTGAGTAGTCTGCGTCTCTTCAGTTCTGCGGGCTTGGGAACCGACCGGGAGGCTTCATCCTTGGCCTCGTCAGCCGCGCGTTTCTTCGCGGCGGCGACCATCGCGTCGTGCTCTGCTTTGATGTCTCTGACGCACTCGTCATCGGACAGCGGGTCCGCTTCGAACGCCGCGCGCAGTTCGTCGATGGTTTCGTATCTCAGCTTGAACGCCTCCCGCTCCTCGGCATCTCGCGCGGCATTCGCCGCGCGAGCTTCCTCGGCGGCAGCATCGTCACGCCTGCGTTCATCGGGGGATTTACGCTGCTGCCGAGCCACCTTGCCCGCCTCGTTGTTACGAGTTTCGACGCTGTGCATGTCCTGAACCACCGAGTGGGCACCGCGCGTCACTGCCTTTCCTTTGTATGGCTTTGACTTCGACTTCGTCCTCGCGGCGGGCTTCGCCTTGGACTTTGGCTTTGTCCGCGGCGCCGACGGCGTCGGCGCCGCGGATGTGGCGACGAGCGCGGACGACTGCAGTCGCGGCGGGTTCGCATCGAATCCATCGCCTCCGCCTCGGTCGCGACCCCTCGATCGCGTGCGCGAGGAGACGGACTGCAGCGGCGTCGCCGCGGGCGTCGCCGCGGGCGTCGCCGCGGGCGTCGCCGCGGGCGTCGCCGACGTCGACGTCGGAGTTCTCTTCGGCGGGCGGAGGTTGTACCGGGACGGCTTGGCAGCCGTCGCCTGCTGAGCTCGGCTACGCGACGGCATCGGCGCCGCGGCCTGCTTCCTCGCCGCGGACGTCGACGGGGACGTCTTGATGCGCTTCGCCGCCTTGGAGCCGTGAGCAGAGAGATTTGGCCTCGTCGCGCGCGGGAAGTGCTTCGACGCCGCCGCCGTGGACTCGGACTCGGGATCCACGTCGTCATCGGCGTGCTTCGCGTTCCGTTTGGATCGCGCCGCCGCGCGCGCGTCGCGCGAGGTTGCCGTGGGCGCGTCGCGCGATCTCCCAGTGGCGCGTGCCCTCGCACGCGTGTTGGGCGCATCGCTGCTGCTCCGCGGCGGCGTGAACTCGGTGTCTCTTGGGTCCGCACCGGGCGATGTGACCTCATCCTCCTCGGAGAAGGACGTCGAGATCTGCGCACGAGCTCGCGTCTTCACCACGGAAGCGGCGGTTGAAACGCCCGACGTCGGTGTCGCGTCCGCGAACGACGCTTTCGTCGTATTTACCGAAAACGTCGCAGCCGACGCCTCGGTGTCGTCGGGGAAACCTCTGCGGGAGAGTTCCAGATGGACGATGGCGTTATAGTGCTTCCCGTCCGAGTCGAAGGCGACGGCGATGGTCCCTCGCTCCTGCGGCTGGTCACCACCAGTATCCAAAACGAGCCTCCCGTAGCGCACGTCGATGACCATGATGTCGACCTTGAGCAAGACGGAGGCGGCGTGGAGCTCGGGAGTCCCGCCGAAGATGCCAACTCGTTTCATATTGTCGCAGTAAGAATCGAAATCGAAAGGTCTGTCATGCGGAGCATCATCTACCTGATCGGCTTCGGCTTCGGCTCGGTACGAATTCGGATCACTGCGCATTAGATTCACGACTTGAAGCCGAAACTCAACGTGCTTGTCGCTGTTCCCCGTCATGCACTCGAGCAGCGCGCGAAACATGCAATTCCCATCGCCGCGGGTGTTCAGTATTTTCATCGCGCTCGCCGTGAGGAAGCGACCGATCGCAGCCTGGATTGGCTCGCCCACGGAGCGTAGCTCAAAACCCAAGATATTGTTCCGGAACTTCTTCATGAACGACCGCGGAAAGAACGCCGGGCCCGTGGACGTTTCATCCGCGTTCGGCGACGAGGTGATAGTCTTCGCCCCCGTACTCGAGGCGCCGCCGCGAAGGCAGCGGTTGAGATTAGAGGCGGGCACGAGCGTCGCTGCCCCGGGCGGCGCGGACGACTCGGGCTGCGGCTCCGGCGGCGGTGACGACGCCTCGCTCGGCGCCGTCATCGCCGCCGCGGCCGAAGCCGCCGCGGCCGAAGGCGCGACGGACGACTCGGGCTGCGGCTCGGGCTCCGGCGACGACGCCTCGCTCGGCGCCGTGTCTGCGTCCGGCGGCGTCGCGACGAATACAGTCTCGTCTGTCGCAGTGGACGCCTTTACCGGCGTGGCCTTCGCGTCTGCGTCATCCGGCGTCGGCGTCGCGACGGACGCAGCCGTCATCATCGTCATCATCATCGCCATCATCAGCGCCTTCCGCCTCTCCTGGAACACGCACACGCGCCACTTACGCCTCACGGCTCGCGTCCTCATACCCGCTGCGAGTCGCGCGGGCGGACTGTCCGCGGGCGGTCTGAGCGGCGCGGCGGTGCTCACGCTGGTGATCGGCGGCGAGACGACGAGCGTCGCGTGAACGCTGGAACCTTCGACGTCGCCGCAGCCGGACATCACCGCCATGAACGCCTCGGTCACGATCCTGAGCACGGCGACGGACATGGCGACGACGCCCCACGTCACTACGCGCTCGGGCGTCATCGCTCGTCGAGCGTCGGTGACAGCTGTGCGTGCGTCTCGACAGGTGCCTACTTTCGTCGCCGCGGTCCGTCGCCGCGCGCGCTACTGCACACGCCGAAGACGTCTACCCGCTCCGCGAGCTTGACCTTCTGGAAGCTTAGGAACGTTCGCGCGGCGCGGTAATCGCCATAGCGTCGCTGAGATGTGTGCCGCGCCGCGGTCGTCCTCTGTCTGCGCTTGAGCGACGGAAGAAAGTCAGAGCCGACCGCGAGATCGTCTAGACGGATCTCGCCCACGACGAACGCTCGCGGGGTTTAAATAATGCGATTCTCCGCAGTCGATCGTGGCAGACATCACGCAGATGTCGTTCAGACTGTGCGCGGACACCACGGGCGTTCGAGAGACTGCCGCGCGACGTCGCTGCTGACCGGAATCGCCCGCGAAAGAAAAAGCGTTCCGGAAAAAATACGAGCTCGCGATTCCGAAGAGGGGGGGGGGGTGCGCGAAGCCGTGTATAATTGCGCTATGACATCGTCCGAGAGCTCGCGTACCTGTCTGCGCTGATTAAGTTCGCGGCTTCGACTCGCGTTTCCGTGCGCGAGAGCTGCTGGCGCGCGGGCGGGGAGTGCGGTCACGCGGAGCGATGGCCACAGCTCACTGATTATTTTCACGAAACGCACGCGCACGGGCACTGCGCGGGTTGACGGGCACAGCTGTCGCTGTCGAAACGAATTCAGGTCGAAATCCGAGTCCGTCCAAAGTGGCGATTCGGCGCGGGAGACGAGACCGCGAAGGGCGTGCCCGACGTCATGTAGGGCTACGCGCTCGGTTTACTCCCGTCCGACGCGACGGAGAAGCGGCCGCTGTCCTGGGCGCCGCCGCCGTCGCCGCACGAGGGGGCGGGGACGGAATGCGTGCGCGCGATCGTGGTCGCAGCGGAGAGGCGCATTTCCGTCGCGAACGGAAAGTCATGTGTTGACTGTTACGGACTTGTTCCCGCTTCAATAGCTTCGCGGTGACGTCTTCGCGTAGCACTTGAATACGCTGAACGGTCGAGGTGATGGGTTCGCTCGGCAACGCCCTTCTCCGTGGAGGAATAAAAGGCCACGATGACGTCTGCGGAGGTGGTCGTCGCGATGATACGCATGACAGCCTTGCAAATCCCCATCTTGAAGTGATCGTCGCACCGGCTGCGTCGCCCTCGGGATCGGCTGGGCCCAGAACTTCGATCATCAGTCTGTTCCGTCTGCATCACTCAAATTACACCGCCCCACCTCTTATCTACCGCTTCGGGCTCCCCACGTCTTATATCGCTCGCGTTATGACTTGACAAACTACTCGGGCGTGTGCGTGTCTGACTGTTTTTTTGTGCGGGTGACTCTAACGCATGGTCGGCGGGTCCGCGGACGAGGCCGCGAGGAAGGTGGCCGCGATCGCGGCGACGGCGGAGGTTGTGGTCGACGCGCGGTCGCGGGAGGAGGACTTGGTGGACCCAGATCGCGGCGGCGGCGAAAGGGCGACGAGCGGCCCGGGGACGGTGTCGATCACCGTCCTGAGCTGGATCGAGTCCGCGATGAAAAAGATGCGGAACCCCAGCCCGCGCCAACTGTGGAACGAAAAGGAGCACGAGAAGGAGCATACTAGCTAGAGTAGATTAGCTACATGTACGCGCAGAGTGATCACGCTACCTACGCGCGCGAGGGCTACGACTAACCTAATTCTATCTCGCGCGACGGGACGACGTCCCTCATTTTTTCGACCGCGCGATGATCTCCGCTGCGTACGCGCCCCGTCCTAACCGTTTCAACTCGTCGATCAACGCCTTGGCGATCTTCGCGTGCCCGCCTCTCGACCCGTGCGCTCTCACCCCTCCGAGCGCCTCCAGAAGCGGCGGTCTCCGATCGCCGCCGCCGCCCTCCGGCGGCGCGCCTTTCATGAGCAGCAGACGCGCGGCGCGGTGGTTCCCCGCCTCGGCCGCGGCGCCCAACGGCGAACCCCCCGCGTCGCCGTCGCCCTTCACGACGCTCGCGCCCATCGCCATCAAGAATCGAACCATCGCGTTCTTACCTTCCGCGATCGCCGCGTGAAGCGGCGCGCGCGGAGGCGGCGGCGCGTTCAAATCCCCGACGTCGACGTGGAATCGCCCGGCGGCGACGGCGTCCGCGATTCGACGCATCTCGCGGCGTTCGGTCGTCGCCACGTCCAGCGCGGCCTCGATCATCGCGTCGCGGCCGGTGGCGGCGTCCGCGGGCGCGACGCCGTTGGCGTCCACGATCGACGGGTTCGCGCCGTGATCGAGCAGGCACGCCACGGCGTCGCGCGCGCGCGACGCGACGGCGTAGTGCAACGCGGTTTTCCCGCCGTCGACGCCGTTGACGTCGTCGCAATCCGCGCCGCCGTCGAATATCGCGTCCTCGAGCGCGTCCACGTCGTTCATCGCCGCGCACCGGAACAACTTCTTCCGCGCCTCTTCCGCGCGGTTCCCCGCGGTCGCGTTCGCGACGTACGCCTCCGCGAGGCGCCGGTGATAGCGCTCGTACGCGGCGACGTCTTCGTCGTAAAACGGATTCGCGAATCGCGCGGCGTCGACGACGGACGCCGCGCTCCTCTCGCCCGCGTCCGTCTCGCGGCCTCGAAGGCGCTCCGGGATGAGCGTCGCCCAGCTCGGCGTGTTCAGGTGGTCTCTCGCGCCTTTTATCATCTCGCCGTGCGTCCCGGGATTGATCTTGAGCCGCCCGCCCGGGGCGTGCTGGCTCTTGAACGGGAACGTCGCGCCGCTCATCGCCAACGCGTTCGCCGCGCCCTCCTCGGTGTCGAACTCGACCCACGCCTGCACGGGCGGGCGCAGGTGCACCTTGAGGACGGTCGCGCCGCACTGCTCCGCGCACCATCGCGCGACGTCGTGAGGGAGGATCGCGTCGCGGTAATCGTCGCCCCCGAACGTCGGCCCCAGGAGAAACTTGACGCCCACGAGGATCACGGTTCGTCGGACTTGGTCCTCGGTCGCCGCGGTCGTGATGACGTGCGTGCGGTGCACGCGCACGCCGTTCGCGATCGCGCCCTCTGTCGCGTGGAGCGATTTGCCCCCTCCGAGGAGGTTCACGGGGCCTTCCTCCGCGGGCATGGTGCCCCGCGGCGCCGGTCGGACTGATGAGATCTGATGCTGCATTTGCACCTCGCGGGCAGGGTGCGGCATGCGGTGCGGTGCCATGCCACTGCCCTTCGAAGATCTTCGCCGCGTCAGCCAGTCAGCAGACGCGCGAACATTCGTCTCGCGCCCCACAACCCAGAGCGCGACCCTCACGCGCGCTCGTCCACGCGAGACACCGCGCGCGCGCGTATCGTCGCCCGCCGCGATGAGCGGTGCGTCCCCGCCCGCGCGCGTCGTCCGCTCCGCCGCCCGCGCGTCGCGAGGGACGGACGTCTTCCCGAATCTTCGTCTGCATCTTCTGAATATTCTTCCCTCGCAACCCTAACTTCCCGCCTCCCGTCGTCCTCGCTCGCTCTCCTCGCTCTCCTCGCCCACAGACCCTACGCTCGCGAACACGGCGGAGAACGCGGACGAAGTCATCAGCGAAGAAGTCGCCGTCGCGAACGAGGCGAAAGACCTCGAGAAGCGCATACACACGATCAGCGGACGCGTCGCGCAGCTCGACATGAATCTGCGAACGTGCTGCGACGATCTGACGACGATGAGCGAGAGCGTGATGCGCCTGAAGAAGCGCGCGTCGCGGCTCCCGCCCGGGTCTGAAGAGCGGAAGCAGTCCGAACAGAGCCTGTATCAAGCGCAGCTCGTGATGAAAGGCGCCGGGCCCGCGGGCGCGCTCGACGGGTACCTCAAACCGCGACCGAACTCGAAGTTTCTCAAGCTCTTCCTCGGCGCCGCCGTCGACGTCACGTCGCAGCGGCAAGAGAACCGCCTGAAGATCAAAGAGGAGTACTACGAGTTCAGGGACAAGAGCACGTACGCGTACATCTTCTGGCCGTGCGCGCTGCTGTACCTGAACCAGCAGCGGAAGAAGCTCGCGTCGGAGCCCCAACAAAACGGCGGCGGCGCGTTCAGCCTCGCCACCGCGTTCCCGGCGCTCGTGCAGGCGTACTGGGTGTGGATGCTGTATTTTTACGCCGCGCTCGCGTTGAGGGAAAACGTCCTGCGCGCGAACGGGTCGCACATCCGCGCGTGGTGGGTGAACCACCACTACTACTCCATCGGCATGTGCCTCGTCGTCTTGACCATGGACGTGCAGTCGAACGCGTGCCTCGATTACATGACGCGTTTCCTCGCGTTCACCGCGTTGCAAGGAGCGGTGATGCTCGCGCAGAACCGGTACCAACGGTTTCGGCTGTACACGCGCGTCGCGATGGGGAAGGCGAACCCGATGGACGTCGCCGGCGGGGAGATGGGCGGGAACACCGGGCAGCTGAAGCTGTTGTATCCGCTCCTGTTCGGGCTGCAGATGACGCAGATATACTTTGGCGCGGTCGTGCTCAAGGCGGTGGCGGTGGAGCACGGCATGGACGCGTTCGGCAGCGGCGGGTTCGGCGGCGGCGACAAGAGCGGCGCGGGGAGGAGAGGGAAGGGCGACGTCGCGGGGCCGACGGAGTTTGATTTTTTCAAGGATTGGCAAGCCCCCGCGTGCGGGCTGCTGTTCATCGTCATGGGCGTGGGGAACTTCCGGGCGACGTTGCAGACGTGGCTCACGAAGCGGTCGTACGCGTCGCGCGCGAAGCGAGACTGACAGTGTACTGTAGACGTCGTTTTGTCCGAGCCGAGCTGGCACACCTTTGAACTTCGTCGTTGTTCGCCTCTCTCCGCCCTCGTCGTCGTCGTTAGTCTATCCTTCAAACGCACTCGCGCGCGCTTCGTAGCACCGCCGCGAGCACCCGCGCACCTTCACGCGTCGTCGCACGATGTCGTCTCTCGCGTCGGGCGCGCCGATGGCGCGCGCGGCGGCTCTCGCGTCGCGGCGCGCGCTCGCGCGGTCGACGGACGCTCCGATGACGACGAAGACGAAGGTTTTTTCGAAGAGCGCGAGGAGATCTCGCGCCTCCGTCGTCGTCCGCGCGGACGGCGGCCAGAAGAAGATCTCCCAGAACGAGTTCACCGAACGCGCGTGGGAGGCGATCGTCCTCGCGCCGGAGATCGCGCAGAACGCGTCGCAGCAGATCGTCGAGACGGAACACCTGTGCAAGGCGCTGTTCGAGCAGAAAGACTCGTTCGCGCTGCGAATCATCTCCGAGGCGAAGGGCGACCCCGCGGCCGCGGCCGGGTTCATCGACCGCTTCATCGCGCGCCAGCCGAAAGTCACCGGCGGCGCGCAGCAAGTCCTGGGGCGCCACCTCGAGGCGCTCGTGGAGGAGGCGAGGCAGCAAAAAGCCGCCATGGGGGACGACTTCGTCGCCGTGGAGCACCTCGTCCTCGCCATCGTGAAAGACGACCGCTTCGGCGGCGCGATGCTCGCGGAGATCGGGGTGAACGCGAACCAGATCGAGGGCGCGGTGACAACGCTTCGTAAGGGTTCAAACGTCACGGACCAGGGCGCGGAGGGGAAGTACGAGAGCCTGCGACGGTACGCGCGGGATCTCACCGCGGAGGCGCGCGCCGGGCGCCTCGACCCGGTGGTCGGGAGAGACGACGAGATCCGCCGAACGATTCAGATCTTGTCGCGTCGGTCGAAGAACAACCCGGTGCTCATCGGCGAGCCCGGCGTGGGGAAGACCGCCATCTCGGAGGGGCTCGCGCAGCGGATCGTCAGCGGCGACGTCCCCGCGTCGTTGCAGGGCGTGCAGGTGATGTCGCTCGACATGGGCTTGCTCATCGCCGGCGCGAAATTCCGCGGAGAGTTCGAGGATCGCCTCAAGGCGGTCATGAAAGAAGTCACGGACTCGGACGGCGGGATCATCCTGTTCATCGACGAGATCCACACCGTCGTCGGCGCCGGCGGCAGCGGCGGCGGCGGCGGCGGCATGGACGCCGGGAACCTCCTCAAGCCGATGCTCGGAAGAGGCGAACTGCGGTGCATCGGCGCGACGACGTTGGACGAGTACAGAAATTACATCGAGAAGGACCCCGCGCTGGAGCGTCGGTTCCAGCAGGTGTACGTCGCGCAGCCGACGGTGGAGGACACGGTGTCCATCCTGCGAGGGTTGAAGGAGAGGTACGAGCTCCACCACGGCGTGAGCATCAGCGACAACGCGCTCGTGGAAGCGGCGGTGCTCTCGGATCGGTACATCGCGGATCGTTTCCTTCCGGACAAGGCGATCGACCTCGTCGACGAGGCCGCGTCGAAGCTGAAGATGGAGATCACGAGCAAGCCCACGGTTCTGGACGAAATCGACCGCGAGATTTTGAAACTTCAGATGGAGGCGCTGTCGTTGAAGCGCCCGGGGCCGTCCGGGCAAAAGGCGAGCCAGGCGGGCGTGTCGGGCAGGCTCGCCGGGCTCGAGGCGCAACTCGCGACGCTGAAAGCGAAGCAGGCGACGTTGACGCAAAAGTGGGAAGCGGAGAAGGGCAAGATCGCGATGATCCAAACCCTGAAAGAAGAGATCGACCAGGTGCAAATCGAAGTCAGCGCCGCGGAGAGAGACTACGACTTGAACAAAGCCGCGGAGTTGAAGTACGGATCGCTGATGAACCTCCAACGCGAGCTCTCCGAGGCAGAGGCGGCGATGGACGCCGCGAGCGCCGCGGGCGGGGACGAGCTCTTGAGAGACGAAGTCACGGAGCAGGACATCGCGGACATCATAAGCAAGTGGACCGGAATCCCCGTCTCGAAGCTCCAAGAGGGCGAACGCGAGAAACTGTTGCACCTCCCGGACGAGCTTCACAAGCGCGTCGTGGGTCAAGAAGCGGCGGTGACCGCGGTGACGGAGGCGATCCAGCGCTCGCGAGCGGGTCTGTCCGACCCGAACCGACCGATCGCGTCCTTCATGTTCTTAGGCCCCACCGGCGTCGGGAAGACCGAGCTCGCGAAGACGCTCGCGACGTTTTTGTTCAACTCCGAGGAGGCGATGGTCCGCATCGACATGAGCGAGTACATGGAGAAACACGCGGTGTCTCGGCTCATCGGCGCGCCGCCCGGGTACGTCGGGTTCGAGGAAGGCGGCCAGCTCACCGAGGCGGTCCGCAGGCGCCCGTACAGCGTCGTGCTGTTCGACGAGATGGAGAAAGCGCACGGGGACGTGTTCAACGTGCTGCTGCAAATTCTCGACGACGGCCGCGTCACGGATTCGCAAGGGAGGGTCGTGTCGTTTAAAAACGCGATCCTCATCATGACGTCGAACATCGGCTCGCAGTTCGTGCTCGAGGGTCTGAACGACAACGACCCGGGAAGCGCGCAACGACGCCGCGACGCGGTCATGGACGCGGTCCGCGGGCACTTCCGCCCCGAGTTCGTGAACAGAGTCGACGAGTACATCGTCTTCGATCCGCTCGATTTCTCGCAAGTGCAAAAGATTGTCGCGCAGCAAATCAAACGCGTGGAAGGCCGACTCGCGGACCGCAAGATCGGGCTGCGCGTCGCCGACGACGCGACGCAGCTGCTGTGCGAGGCTGGGTACGACCCCGCGTTCGGCGCGCGGCCGGTGAAGCGCGCGGTGCAGCACCTGCTCGAGACGAGCCTCGCGCAGGCCGTCTTACGCGGCGACGTCGCGGAGGAGCAAACCGCCGTCGTCAACGTGGCGCGCGGGGACGGGCCCGCGCACTTGGTCGTCAGCGCGGAGCCGAGGGTGACCGTGGAGGCGCTGGCGGGGATGTCGCAGCCGGTGCCGCCCGCGGGGTTCTCGCCGCCGCCGGCGAGGGAGGGTGACGCGTACGTCCCGCCGCCTTCGATCCCGGGGTTCGACTAGACAGAGATTCTTTTTTACGCGAATGCAGAAACGTTTATTTATTACACGTCTATTTCGAGTCTTCGTTCAGGAGCACGTACTCCCGCGTGCTCATCCCAAACTTGATGGTATCCTTCTCCAGGAGCTCGTAGTACCTCTGCGGCTCTATGCGGTCGCCGTTCAGGTGCGTTCCGTTCGTGGAGTTCAGATCCATGATGTACGGCACCGCGACTTTCACGTCCGCGCCCTCGTCGTCGTCCCACTTGGTTCTCTCGCGGTATTGAATCACCGCGTGTTGTTTCGAACACGACGGGTGATCCGTCGGGACGTCCACGACCTTCCTTTCGCGTCCGAACAGGTAATACGACTGCCTGTGAATGTGAAGCGGTTCGCCGGTGAGCTCGCCATTCTTGAAGACGTATAAACGCCACTTCAACGACGGTTTCGTCTTCTCCGGGGGCTCCACGTACACGAGCTCCACGCCGTTCACGGTGTTCGTCTCCGCCGCCAGCGCGCCGGACAGACCAAAGTTAGGCTCGATCGGCGGCGCTTTCGGCGGTCCAGGGTCAGGCGGCGGGTCCCCGGGGTCGACCGGGACGCCGTACCCGTCGCCGGCGGCGGCGTAAGGGCCCGGCGGCGCCGGCAGCGACGACGGCATCTCCGCCTCGGTCTCCCGCCTCCGGCCGCCGCCGCCGCCGCCGCCGCGGTCTTCTTCCAACACCCGCCGCACCGCCGCGACGCCGGCCATCACCGCGGCGACGCTCCCGGACACGACGCACTCGCCGCTGTCGCGCTCGATGTCGATCCTCGCGCCGGACTCTCGCGATATCCGTCGAATCGTCTCGCCGCCTTTGCCTATGATCCTTCCCTCCGACCCCGCGCACGGGACGCGTTCCGTCGCCTCCGCGGGTTCGCGAGGTCCGCCGCCGCCGCCTCCGCCTCCTCCTCCGCCGCCGCTCTCTCGTTCGCGCGCTTCCGCGATGATCTTCCGCACCGCCGCCGCCGCCGCCGCGACTTGCGCTTCGCTCCCGCTCACGACGCACGATCCCCCGCGCTGTCGGTCGATGTCCACCCTCGCGCCGGTCTCCTCCTGAAGACGCTTGATCGTCGCCCCCGCGCGGCCGATGACGCGTCCCTCGCACCCCGCGCACTCGATCGTCTCCTCCGCCTCGGGCTTGACGCGCGCCGGGGGTCCGCGCGCGCCTCGGTTGTCGTCGCGACGGCGTCGTCGCGGCGAGCGCGAGCGCGAGCGCGAGCGCGAGTACGAGCGCGAGCGTCGTCGTCGGCGGCGGCGGGGCGACCTCGACCACGACCGCGACCGCGATCGCCGCCGCCCGGAGCGAGATCGCGAGCGGCTCGACCACGACCGCGAGCGCGAGCGCGAGCGCGACCTCTCGCGCTTGACGCCGCCTCGCGGGGGCGAGCGCGAGCGCGAGCGCGACCGGCCGCGGCCGCGGGGAGGGGACCTCCCCTCTTCCTCCTTCACGCGCGCGTCCGCCATCGCGCGCGTCGCAGTGGCGGAGGTTGGTGGGCACTCGACGACGCGACGAGCTGGAACTGCCCGTTCATCCCGTCGGTTCCAAATCCGTCGTCGCCATTCCCGTCGACGCGCGCGACGCACGCGGTGACGCTCGTCGTCCGCCGGCGCGATGATCGAGCAGCAGATCAAAGAGGCCGACGAGACGTACCTCGCGAAGCACGACGTGAAGGGCCTCGTGGGCGAGCTCCTTGGCGAGGTCGTGACGCAGCGCCCGCTGGATCCGGTGCAGTACATGGTTGACCACCTCTCGCTGGGCGCGGCGTCCGCGCGGCAGGACGTCAACGGGCTGTCCGCGTACAGACGCGATCAGCTCATGCGCGTGTTCAGAGCCATGGACGCGAAGAGCGATGGCACGGTGGACTTCGGGGAGATCACCGCGTTCGTGGGGAAGCACGGCGGCGGGACGGTGACCGAGCGGGAGCTCTTGGACATCTTCGCGGACTTCGACACGGACGGGGACGCGAGAGTGGACGTGGACGAGTTCATGCGGTTCTTCGGTCGGTTCTGTCGGACGCTGAGCAACGCGGGGTTCGATCAGCTCATCGTGGACATGCTCGCGTGAGGACGACGTCGCGAGGGAATGGGGGGAGGGGTAGGCGGGGATGCGTCGCGTCGCGTCGGACGGACGAACGAACAAATTAGCCATCGGTTTTATTCTAGACGAGAGGAGCGATCTGCGACTACCGCGAGGTCACACAACGCCTCGCGCGGGCCATGGACGCCGTGGACGCGCGCGCGGGGCGCGCGACCGACGCGTCGCCTTCGCCCGACGACCCTCCCTCGATGTCCGCGCCCGACGACGACGACTTCGTCACCGTCGCGCGGAGCGAACGCCTCGCGGCGAACGACGCGCGAATCCAGGTCGAATGCCGCGGGCGCCACCTCGTCCTCGTCCGCCGCGGGCCGTCGCTGTACGCCGTGGACGCGACGTGCTACCACATGGGCGCGCCGCTGCTTCACGGGGACATCGAGGACGTCCCCGGGCACGGCGACTGCATCACGTGTCCTTGGCATCATTACCAGATCTCGCTGCGCACGGGCGAGCGTCTGTACCACGACATGGAGCGGAAGCTCTGCGCGCTCCCGAAGAAGCAGAGGACGCACGAGGTCAGGGAGGTAAACGGCGACGTGCAGGTGAGGCTGCGCGGAGGAGGGAAGCCGCCGTCGCCGCCGCCGGGGACGCCGCGGCCGAAGCCGGAGGATCTGACGTTCGAGTGGGAGAGCGACAGGTACGCGTTCAAGCCGCCGCCGCCGTCGTCGTCGCGCGGCGGCGGCGGCGGCGGCGGCGGCGCGGGGACGACGCCGCGCTCGGGGCAGGTTTTCCAGGCGATTCGAGGCGCGCGCGGCGGGCGCGGCGGATCCGGGTCGTTCCTCGGCGCCGGGAGCGGGCTGCACCCGGGGCTTCGAGGACGAGGCGTGGGGATGATGGTCGCGGAGTCCATGCGCGGCGGCGACGGGAAGGCGCCGTGGGCGATGGCGCCGAACGGGGGGCTGTCGCGGCGGCCGCCGCCGCCGCCGCCGCCGCCGTCGCGCGCGGTCGCGCGACCCGCGGCAGATGAGCTCCCAGACGCGCCGATGGAGGAGGCGGACGAGGACGAGAGCGGATCGGACGACGAGTACGATTACGCGAACCTTAAGAACGTTCCGCCGTGAGCGGTGGGAGACGCTTCTTCGGCGTTCATTTAGACCTACCTGTAGCGTTAATTAGACCTTCGAGTTTATTCAGCTGCCTCGCCGGAAACGCTTTACGATTAAAGCAAAGTTAGTTCGCGAGATGGAGCGACGAATGATGCGTTCGTTGGTATTTCATTCACGTCGAAGACTCACTCGGAGATTTCAGTGCTCGTTCTCAGAACGTGCGCGAGCGATCGCGCGATTTACACCCCCGCCGCTTCCGCGACATCGCTCACGCTTCCGTATTGTTTGCGTCCGCCGAACAGTTCGCACTTGCAACTCGGCTTCCCGTGAGCGTTCCCCGCGGTCGGCTTGTTATGCTGGTACTCGGCTCCGCACGCGTAGCAAAAGTGACACGCGCAGCGACACACGATGTGGTTGCACCCGTCCGGGTTTTTCTCCACGAGATGACGGCATCTCGGACACGGGCGGAGGACCTCGCGGTACGCGTGGTTCAGAAGCGCGACGTCGTCGTTCGTTTTCAGATGCGCCGGCAGCTTCTGGTACTCCTTGCACGACATGCCGTGATGCCAAGGAGTCGCGCACGCCTTGCAATAGTCCTTCTCGCAGGTCTTGCACCAGTCTTTCGGAGAACCTTGTGCCTGGACCGCTGAGTTGCATCCCAACGGGCAGTACATCAGCGTCCCATTGCGCAAGCCCTTGGCGTCTGCCGTGTGAAACGAGGATAGCTTCTTGAAACTGTCGCTATGCTGGCTGAGCACGTCTCGGCAGTTCCACTTGTCGAAGTACGCGGAACAGTGTTGGAAACACGGACAGCGTGGATGTATCTGACTACCCTCGATCTCGTTCTTGAGCCATCCCGGGGTGCAAACAGCGCAGACGAAATGCCCGCACGGCTCCCAGAAGTTGCGCTCGCGGAGATTCGCAGAAAAGCACCCCGCCGCGGATACCCTCTCGAGGCATATCTCACAGGACACCGTGTCGCCCACGAAAACCCCTAAAGGCGCGGTCACCTCGTCGATCGCGCTGAATAGACGTGGGCCTTCTTCGGGCGCCTGTCTAGCGAGCGCGAGGGGGAGCTTGCCGCCCACTGTTTTCAACGCGCCCCTAGGCCTGGAGGCGTGTCGACCGAGTCGGTCGTTTTCGGGTGTGGGAGGTAGTTTCTCGAAGGAGACGTACTCTCGCATGTGCCGTAACGACAGCTCTTGCGCGAGGCTCTCGTCGTCGTCGAAGACCAAAGCTTCCGCGAGTTCTCTCGTGTCCAGACGTTGCTGTTCTACCGCGCGAACGAGTTGCGCTTCCCCCGCATCGGCCGCGCGCGCAACTATTTCCCACTCACCGTCGTTTTTTTCTTGGTCTTGGAGCTGGAACGAGAGAGCGAGCGCGAGCGCGAGATCGTCGCGCTCTGCCGCCGCGCGCTCGAGCTCCTCGAGATGGAGCCGCAGCGCGAGCTCGTGGTCCGGTTGTTCACCTGCGACGACCGACGCCATGACGGTATACCCGCGCGAAGTCGAGTGTGATACGTGTGGACCAGGTGTCGTTGTGTGAAACGCTTCCAAGACGAAACCTCGGAAGGTACGAAGTCTAAGTTACGAAGGTACGGGTACCTTAGTAAACATGTGAGAACAGTCTGAGCGGGGACGCTTCCGTGCGAAGGTACAGTAAGTTGTTAGGTTTACAACGTTGTACATAACATAAGAATAAACCTAGCTCGTCGGCGTTCCTCCCCGTCCACCGGCCAGCACACTCCTGAGATCCTCCCTCTGCACGGGCTTCGTTAAAAACTCCAATCCCGCGTCACCGCACGACGCCTTCACCTCATCCGTCGCGTCCGCGGTGATGATCACCGTCCGCGGCCGACGCTCACCTCTCTCGTCCGCGTCTCGATGGATCAACATCGACGCCTTGAACCCGTCCATCTCCGGCATGTGCACGTCCATCAACACGATGTCGAAATCGCCTTTCCCGTCGTGTCGGCACAGCTCGATCGCCTCCGCGCCCCCCTCGGCGAGGTGGACGTTCGCGAACCCGCAGCTCCGGAGAAGCCGAGTCATGACCTCGCGGTTGAGCCTGTTATCGTCGACGACGAGAATCTTGAGAGGCTTGTCCGCCGCCGCGTCGGCGGCGGCGACCCCCCCTCTGAGGTCGTCGACTTCGTCGCGCCGCCCGCGATCGTTCGCCACCGACGCGTCCGCCGCGGCGATCGCGGCGCCCGGGGACGGGTCGCGATCGGGCGCATCCTCCTCGCGCCCGTCCGCGTACGACCGCGTTCTCGCGGTGAACGCCGTTCTGCGCTCCGTCGCGTCGCGTCGACGCTTCAGCCCCGCCGCGGACGGTCGGACCTGCGACGCGCCGATCCTCGACGCGAGCGCCTCGAAAATCGGTTGCAGATGCGTCGCGAGCACGGGCTTGATGACGTTCTGGTACTCCACGTCCTGAAAGATCGTGGACCACTCCGCGGCGTCGGGGTCGTCCTCGCGCGTCGTCGTCGTCTGGCGTTCGTCTTCTCGATCTCCGCCGCCGCGTCGCCGCGTCGGCGTCTTGGGCATGCTGCCGTGATGCCTCAACACGAGAAGCTCCGGGCCGAGGCCGCGGCGGGCGTGATCGACGACGACGCGCGCGCACTCGCGGCTCGCCTCCTTCGCCGCCCTCGACGCGCCTCGATTCGGGAGGTCAAACAGCACGAAGTCGACGTGATCGTGGTCGCAGTCCCCGGCCCCGCCGCCGCCGTTCCCTCCGCGGGCGCGCGCCTGGCATCGTTCGAGAAGGCGTCGCAGCTCCTCCGCCCCGCGTCGCTCTCGCGCGTCGATCCCGAGGTACCTCAACAGCGGTAGCAGCGACGAGCGCACGACGTCCGATTGGCTCACGACGACGGCGACGAGCGCCGATCTCGTCGGCTTCCACGCGTCGTGCGCGTCCTCCGCGCGTTCCATGTGAAAGTTGAAATCCACCGCGGCGCCTCTCGACGTCCTCTTCTTCTCGTCGTCGTCGCCGCGTTCGAGGAGAGGCGAGCTTAATTCGTCGTTCGCCCTCGCGGTGATGACGCCGCCGAGCCTCTTCACGATCGACCGCGAGATGCTCAGGCCGAGGCCGGTGCCGCAGTGCGACCGCGTCGTCGCGTCGTCCGCCTGCTCGAAGGGTCTGAAGATCGTCTCGAGCTTGTCCGCGGGGATCCCCGGACCGGTGTCTGACACCGTGAACCGAACGTCGCGCCGTGAGGGTAATTGCCCATACGAAGTGACGTCGGGGTGCGCGCTCGACGCGACCGCGACGGCGTTCTTCTTCTCGTTCGCGTTATCGTCGTGGTCGTCGTCGGCTACGAAAACTTGGTCGTGCTCCGTCACCGTGATCTTCACGTGCCCGCGTTCCGTAAACTTCACCGCGTTGGAGACGAGATTGAGCAACACGGTTTTCACCCCGAGCGGATCGCCGACGTAATGATCGCACACTTCGTCGGAGAAGACGTACGCGAGCTCGACGAACGCGCGCCGCATCCCGATCGCCGCGCTCTGGAGCTCGATGACTTGCTCCACGCACTCGCGGAGGTCGAACACTTCGCTCACGCGCGCGCCCTTCGCGAGCGACATCCCTTGCAGCGCGTTGTCCTCCTTCGAGAAGCTCAAAATCTGAGTCACGAGGTCGAGCATGTGCTTCGAGCTCTGATCGATGATCTGAAGCAGCTCTCGGTTCTCGAGGCTGAGCTCGTCCTCGTGGTCGCGCATCAGCGTCGCGCACGCGGTGATCGCGTTCATCGGCGTTCGGAGCTCGTGCGAGACGTTGGCGAGGAATCGCCCCTTCGCGCGCGCGGACTCTTCGCTCGCCAGGCGCGCCGCCTCTTTCGACTCCGCGGCTTCTCTCTGCAGCGACAGGACGTTCGCGAACATCGCCGCGGGCGTGGGAAAACTTGGAGTTCCCCCTCCTCGACCGCCTCCTCCGCCCACGGCGAGCCCGATTTTGCCGCCGGTGCCGGCGGCGCCCCCCGCGGCGGCGGCAACCGCGCCTCCCACGTACAGCGTCACGTAGTGCCTCACGATCTTCGCGAGCGAGCGAAGCATGTCCTCGTCCGCGTCGCTCCATGCCCTGGGTTTGACGTCGATGACACACAGCGTCCCTATCGCGTGCCGCGCGCCGTTGACGTGCACGAGCAGCGGCGCGCCGGCGTAGAAGCGAATCATCGGTCGCGAAGTCACGAGGACGTTGTTCATGAACCTCTCGTCCTGTGCGGCGATTTATTGTTGACAAAAAAATGTTGATCGGTCAGTTGAAAGGGGACGCGATCAAATGTTGAAACCGAGGGGTGGGTGAAAAACCGTTGAGACGAACGCACCTTGGTCGCGTCGTTGACGACGAACGTCGAGTCGGGCGTTCTGATGGCGTGCTGGCAGAACGAGACCTCGCGCGGGGTCTCTTTCACGTCCTCGAGCGCGCCGTGATTCGCGAGGAACCGCTGCGTGTGCTCGGACACGAGCGACACGAGCGCGATGGGGACGTTGAACAGCGCGCAGCACGCGTCGACGACCCAGGACAATCCCGGGGGATTCACTTCCGCGTCGAGGATGTTTAACGAACGCAGCGCGTCGAGACGCGCGCCTTCCTCCGCGAGCGAGCGCGCGGCGGCGTCGCCGCACGCGCTCATGGTCGCGGATTGCGATTTAGAGACACGGTGGGGAGCGGGCGCGCCGACCTGAGATGTTGCGCCGATGCGCGCGCGCGAATGTTCCGTGAGTTTTACCGACGGCGCGCTTTTTCCAGTCAGATCTTTGCGAAGATACGCGGTTGAAGGCCACGTACTGAATCAGGTCCACGTGGAAAGTGTACACATGCGGGGTTGCTCCGCGTTGGACCGCCGCCGGCTGCTAGACTACATCACGCATCGCCAGCCTTGCACGCTTCGCCCTTAGACACCTCCGTCAACGGCTTCGGCCTCGCGAACCCCCACTCGCACGTGCACCCGTCGTCCGTCCCCAAGTGCGTCACCTCCCCTCTCGTCACCCTCCCGCTCCGGATCATGTCTTCCTCGCTCGCGCCGCAGTGCCGCGTCACGACTTGCGGCTCGTACGGATCGCTCGCCGACCGTCCCCCTCTCGGGCTCCCCATCGCGTGCCAAGGCTCCGTGAGGCAGTAGTACTGATCGTTCGTCAGCGCGCGCGTCGCGACGGCGTCGAACTCCGCGTTCTTCGCGTCGGCGGCGAACCCGCAGAACGTCTCCGCGCCGCCGAGGTAGTCGACCTCGACGACGCGTTTCGACGCCAACGCCGCCGTCGCCGCCACCGCGTCCGCGGCGGTGAACCCGTGCCGCAGACGCACGACGTCCTCCGCTTCCGCGTCGCCACCACCACCACTACTCCACGCCGGGTACCCCGCGCGCGCGTCCCCCGCGCGGTCGACGACGATCCGCCCTCTCGACGCGCGCACCTCCGACGGCACCCTCGCGTCGGATAAAAAACCCGGCTCGCGAAAGTCCGGCAAGACGCCGCGCCCGACGTCGTCGAACCACCGCGGAAGGTCGTAGATGTGGTCCATCGGGCACGCGTACGGCAGCGTGAACGTCTCCGCGCCCGGCGCGCGGCACGCGTTGAGGTTGTTCCAAATCTTATCGCAGTAACACCGCGCGCGGGGCAGGACCAGCACGCGTCCGAGCGCCTTGGCGAGCGCGAGCCCGTTCCGCACCGTCGTCCTTCGCAACTTGTCCTCTTGTAAGTGCCGCGCGATCGCCACCCGGTGTGCCTCGCGATCCGTCCCGATCGTCGCCGGCTCGTCGTCCGGAAATCGCATCTGAGCGCCCTCGTCGGCGATCACGAGAAACTTGACGTCGTCGTCGCCGTCGCCGTAAAACGCCGGCGGGTCCGCGCGCCAGATCCCCGCCTGTCGCATCCGCTCTCGCTTGCCGTACGCGTACGCGCCGGTGTCTCCGTACTGATACGTCATGTGCACGCTGTACGGCGCGCCGTCGGCCGCGTGTGTCTCGTGGTGCCACTGCACGAAGTACGTGTGCCCGTTCCCGAACAGCCAGTTCGGGAGGACGCCGAGGAGCAACGACGCGTTGGCGGCGTGATAGAGCATCCTGTGCCCGGGTTTCCCTTTTTTCTCTCTTGGCACCGCCGTCGCGGGGGACAGCGCGTGCCCGGGGACGCCCTCGTGCGTGAGCAGGTTAAACGCCGGCTGGTCGCGCATCCACGCGATCGTGCTGCTCGCGACTTTGTTCTTCCACGTCTCCACGAACGCCTTGCTCGCGTTCGACGGACGGAAGTGTAACACCCCAGTGTTAAAGTTGACGTGCGCGCACGCGTTCTCGTCCCTCGCGTCCCCGGGGATGTCGATGCAGTCCGTGCTCACGAGCGCGTCCGCCAGGGCGTACGTCCCTTTGTTAAAGTACGGCCGCGGGTCGCGGAGCCACGTCACGTCCGCGTCCGTGAGTATCGGCGCGATGTTCAGCTCGAGGAGGTCTTGGATGAACTTCGTCTTTACGCTGCCCATTTTTTTGAAGTGCTCGTCCCCGGCGGTGATGAATTTCCGCCCGCGGCCTTTCAACACGCTGTTCCCGCTCAGCAGCATGCTCGGTATCTCCCTATCTTCGCACCACTTCAGCATCCCCTCGTCCAGGGCGCCGACGAACAGCGGCGACAGCTTCAGCGCGCGCGCGGACTCGATCCACGTGTGCACGAAATCTTTCACGGACTCCGTCGCGAACGTCACGAACAGAGACTCCCCGGGCTTCGCGTGCGACAGCGCCTCCGGGGTCTCGCGCACGACCCCCGCGAGCTCGTGCGCGTCGACGTTCACCGCGGCCGTGGTCTGCGACCACATCTCGCGCATCCACTTCGGGCGCTTCGCGTCCGTCACGTCGACCACTTGCGCGTTCACGACGCCGGCGGCGGTCGCGTCCCCGGGCGGAGGGACGAGTTCGAAGTCGTACTCGTCCTCCTCGAAGTCGTACTCGTCCTCCTCGACGTTCTCGTCCGCGGGCGTCGGCGTCGTCGGCTCAGGTTTCGGCTCCGGCTTCGGCTTCGGCTTCGGCTTCGGCTTCAGCTCCGGCTTCGGCTTCGGCATCTTGACCCGCGGCGGCGTCCCGGGAACCGGCGGCGGGAGCCCCGGCGCGCGCGGCGGCGGCGGCGACGACGAAGGGACGACGTTCGACGCCTCGTGCCGACTGTCTTCCCCCGGATCCGCTCGCGTCGTCGTCGTCGCCGTCGTCGCCGCCGCCGTCGCGTCCATCTCCGCGGTGCCGACCGCCGCGCGCGGCGCTTGATACGCGCGCGCGAGGTGCCACGCCGCGACGCACGCCTGTTGATCGAGAGGACGAGGGAGAGAACGAGCGCGGACGTGAGACGACGAGACGAGATTCGACGTCGCGAACGGGCTGGGTGCCCACGCGATCGGCGAGAGCGACGACGGGCGGCGAGCGACGCGCACCAGGAGAAGAGCTATCGCGCCGACGGCGCGCCGGCGCCGGCGTTTCCGCGCGTTCGCCGCGCGCGGACGGTCCATCGTCGCCGCGCGCCGCCGCCGCGCGCGCGGGAGTGCGGTCGGGCGGCGACGTCGTCCGCGGGGTGCAGATGGGCAAGACTTCAACTTTTTTGGATTTCCCCAGAACACTCATCAGAGCACCCCGTCGCGCTGGCACGATGCGTCGCCGCGCGTTGCTCGCGACGCTCCTCGCCGCGCTCCTCGCGTGCGTCGCGGCTCAAGACGCGGCCACCGCCGCGGAGGAGCGCGTCCCCGCGGCGTCCCCCGAGGCGGAGCTCCTGACGACGTGCGTGTCGCACGCGGAGACGCTGAGAGGGGAGATCGAGAATCTGCGCGCGACGCGAGCGACCGCGATCGAGTCGTTGGGGGCGGCGCAGGCGCGGTTCGATACGCTGACGCGCGCGCACGACGAGCTGACCGCCGCGACGGCGGCGAAAGACGCGCGCATCGCGGAGCTCGAGCGCGCGCGCGCGTCGCACGTCGAAACGACGAGCGCGGAGAAGCGACGCCTGAAGGACGAGATCGCGTCGCTCGAGGAACAGCTCCTGGAGAGAGAGCAGTCCGCGCCGCACACCGCGGCGGCGCACTTGTCCCGCGCGGGCGAGATGACCGTCACCGCGGTCGCGAGGACCGTCGACCTCGCCATCGCGCGCGCGGCGAACGCGACGAGGACGGTGACGCGGCGCGTCGCGGCGTTTGAGCCGCCGGAGGCGGTCGCGGCGGCGCTGAAAAAGGTACAGCCGGCGGCGACGCGCGGACTGCGCGCGGCGGAGCGCGCGGCGGTGTACGCGGAGAAGACGCTCGCGGACGCGAAGGAGGCGGTGCGCAGAGAGGGGTTGCGGATCGACGCGCTCGCGCCGCATCTCACGGAGGAGAACGCGTCGCTGCTCGTGAACGCGACGTGCGGCGCGGCGGCGGTTGTGGTCGCGTGGGCGTGGTCGAGACGACGCGGGGGGGCGATGTCCGTGCCGAAGAGCGTCGCGCGGGGGAGCGTGCCGCTGCGGACGCCGTCGCCGGAGAGGGCGAGGCGGCGCGTGCAGTCGCTGAGGGGGGCGAGGGTGATATCCTTCGACGGGATTTGATGATACATGTGAGTCTACTGTGCTTCTGACGCGTCCCGTTCTGTTCGCTCGCTCGAACTCTACGTCGCGCCGTTCTCGTCGCCGTTCACCTTCACGTCGACGTCCTTCGCGCCCACGACGACGTCCCCATTCTCCTTGAGCGGCGACCCCGGGACGAGCTCCGCGCCGTTCACGTCCGGCCCCACGGTCCGGAGATCCAAGTAACTATTCCTGGTGGCGCCTTTCGCCGGGGCTTCCCAATCGCTGACGCTCAGGCCGAGGCCGCCGGCGCCGCGGTCGCCGTCCGTGTACGCCGCCTCCGCGTTGCTTCCTTCCGCGATCATGTCCAGCATCCTCAACATCGAGGACGTGAACAGCGGGATGTTCTTCCACGACAAGAACCGTCGAAGCGGCATCAAAATCGCGATGAAGAGCGGGAAAAATAACGCCGCCGGGGACGCTCTCACGCCGATGAGCATCCCCAAGCACGCGAGCTGCACGAACGTAAACGCGTGCACGCGGCTTATCGGCACCCTCCTCACGTAGTGCGTCGGAGGAAGTAAACGCGGGTCCATGAAGATCATCTTGATCCGCGTCCAGAACTGCGACGTCGCGAGCCCGGTGATGCCCAAGTATAAGAACAGTCCGTACAGAACCGCCATGGGGATCTCGCGAAGTAACGGCGTCATCACGAGCGAGAGGAATATCAACACGTTCACGAGCAGCGGCGCGATCCTGTTCTCGCGGACCCACAGCACTTTCGTCTTCGTTTGCCCACCCACGGTGATCTCCTCCACGTCTGACAGCGCGCGAATGAACTGCGGCGAGTGCGGCAGCGACCCGGTCATCGGCGGCAGACCGAAGAACGAAAACGCGAGCGTGATCAACGCCATGACGAGAAAATTTTGGTGATACGCCGCGCCTTTGATCAGGTTGTTTTCCGCCTTGTTCGCGAGCAGCGAGGATATGTTCATCTCCACGTACATCAAGAGCGCGAGAAGGAACGCGGGGATGATCGCGAACGCGGGGATCCAACTCGGCCCGCTGTAAAGGTTCACGACCCAGTTCCGACCGTCCGCGGGTTCGACGTCGTCGCTTATGTCGAGCATCTCCATCCCGTTCACGTCGCTGCCCCAGGCGACGAGGGAACTTATCGTGATCGCCGCCGCGATGCCAAAGTCCGCGGTGAGCTCGCGCATGAACTTCAACAGGAACGGCGACGTCCGCACCGCGAGCGCCCAGAGACCCAAGTGCAACGTCAGGACGCCGAGGATGAGCGAAAAAAAAGCCTGCGCCAAATCGTGCTCGTCGTCCCTAAAGTACCTAACGAACGCGCCCAGGCCCGCGCTGATGAAGATCGCGGACACGAACAGCCCGAAGATCTCCTGCGTGAACCGCGTGCAGTTACGAAGCATCAGCACGCACGCGTCCGTGAGCGCGATGATCACCATGAACAGCGACGCCCATATCCCCGTCCACGCGTACGTCGTCGCGAAGGGCGCGTCGTAGCGGTCGCACACCGCGTTGAGCTCGATGAGAAACACGGTCGACGGGCCGGTCGTTCGCAGCACGATCTCGGGCTGCCCGGCGACGAGGGAGAAGAATATACCCGCGACCGCCTGCGCGAGGATGTACTCCGTGGTGCCCATCTTTCCGTCCGTCTCGATGCTCGTGAGCGCCCCGAACGCGATGCACGGGGCTAAGCATCCGAAAAACATGAGCAACGCCGCAGACACCGTCTTCATGGATAAACCGTCCGTCCAGTCGGACGCGTAGTGCGGGATGAACCGGTTTTTGACGTCGTTCATCAGGCCGCCGCCTATCTTCGTCGGCGTCCACCCGTGCGACCACCCGCCAGGGTGCGCCCACGGCGGCTTTCCCTCGTAATCGGATTCGCTCTCGGCGTCGTCCTCCGCCGCCCGTTTTCGCCTCTGCTTCTGCTCCTCCGCGGCGACGTACGAACCGATCGCGGTCTGGATCGCGCGGACGTACTCCTCCGGGGTCAGGACGTGGCTCTTCTTGCTCGAGGGCTTTCGATGATCGTGCTCGAGCGAGAGGCTCTTCCGCGCGCCGCCGCTCTTGCCGCCGCCGCCGTCCAACGACGGCTCTCTCTTCTCCGGCGACGTGAAGACGCTCTCCTCCCCCGATCCCGAGCCCGCGCGCGGGGTGAACCCGCCGCTCACGGCGCCGATCAGATCCGCGATCATCGCCTTCCCGCGGTCCGACTCCGCGGTCTTCTCCGCGCGGTCGATGCTCTTCAGCAGCGCGCCGTGCCTCGCGAAGCCGTGAAACGCGGCTTTGATCGTCCGCATCGCGCCGTGCTGGTCCATCCCTCTCGCCCACGGCGCCTCTTTCGACGGGCCGTCGTCCGGGACCATGACGAGCATGACCGCGCGCGCGTTCCTTCCGTCCGGCGCGCCGAGGTTCACGGGCGGATCGAGGTGGCACACGGACAGGTGGCAGTCCCTCAGATGTCGCTCGTCGTCGCTCTCGTCGTCGCGCCGCGCCGTCGATCCTCCTCCTCCTCCCGCGTCATCTCCGCGTCCGGCCTCGCCGATGAGGACGACGATGCCGTCCTGGTTCACCGCGGTGAAGATGCGCCCCACGACCGCGTCCGGGGCTTTCCTCTTCGCGTTCCTCACGAGCGTCGCGACGATCTCCGCCTCTCTCCACGCGGAGACGGACGTCCGGACGTCGGAGGCGTCGAGGCCGTACCCTCCCGGTCGCGTCAGGTGCGTGAGGAACGCGAGCGTCGGAGGCGGGTCCCACGACCGCGCGGACGTGGACGGCTTCTCCGCGGGGGCGGGCGCATCGTCCCCGCCCTCGCCGTCGACGCGCATGACGGCCGTGCTGCGCGCTCCGCTGTGCTCTGACGATGACGGGACATGCGACGTTGTTCGCCGCGCCGCCCGAAGCACGCGCGCGTCATGCCGGAAAAGAATTTCGAGAACCGAGCTCGGTTCGAGCATCGGTGAAACTCAATTTTTCAACGCAAAAAATCACCCCCGCTTGACCCACTGTTTGCTTTCGAAAATCGAAATCGAGCCCTCAGTCGAAGCGTCGGCCTGACATCCAGCTGGCACGCGCATCACGCGTCGAGTTCCGATCGCGTTATCTGGTTGGTATTCCCGATCGCACCGCCGCCGCGGATATCATGTCCTTCGCCGCGTCGCTCTCCTCCACCGTCGCCCTCCGCGCTACCCCCCTCGCGAAGTCCAAGCCTCGCGTCGCCGCCAAGCCCCGCGCCGTCTCCGTCCGCGCGATGGCGCCCACGCAGGACGAGCTCAAGAAGCTCGTCGGATACAAGTCGGTGGACGACCACGTCGAGTCCGGCATGGTCGTCGGCCTCGGCACGGGCAGCACCGCGTACTTCGCGGTCGAGCGCCTCGGGCAGAAGATCGCGTCCGGAGAGCTCACGGACATCGTCGCGATCCCGACGTCCGTGAGGACGAAGGAGCAGGCGGAGTCGCTGAAGATCCCGCTGTGCACGCTCAACGAAAAGTCCATCCTCGACGTCGCGATCGACGGCGCGGACGAGGTCGACCCGGACCTCGCGCTCGTGAAGGGCGGCGGCGGCGCGCTCCTCCGCGAGAAGATGGTCGAGGTCATGGCGAAGAAGTTCGTCGTCATCGTGGACGAGTCCAAGCTCTGCAAGGGGCTCGGTCCGGGGTTCCCGCTCCCGGTGGAGATCACGCCGTTCTGCCACATGCACACGCTTCGCACGATCGCGGACCTCCCCTCCGTGAAGGGCTGCGAGGCCGTGCTTCGCATGGGGTCGTCGTCCACGAACAAACCCGACGGCGACGAGATCGCGGTGACGGACAACGGCAACTACATCGTGGACTTGCACTTCAAGGAGCCGATCAAGGACGTGAACGCGGCGGCGAGCGAGTTGAAGAACACCGTCGGCGTCGTCGACCACGGCTTGTTCGTCGGGATGTCGTACCAGGTCATCGTCGCGGGGTCCGACGGGATCAAGGTCGCGGGCACCGGCGGTGAGAAGGCGTGGTGGTGAGCGCCGAGAAGAAGCGCGCTGAGTAGCGCGTGCGATGTGCGTGACTCGATCTAATACATCATCGTGAGCACGAGATACGCGTTCCGTCGTCGTCTGATGTCGCGCGTGCGATGCGTGTGACTCGATCTAATACATCGTGAGCACGTGATACGCGTACCGTCGTCGTCCGACGCTCGCTCTCGCGCGCGTCGTCCGAAATCGTCAACTCCTCCCTTCCCCCGCCCGCCGCCGCGCCGCTCCGCTCCGCTCGACGCGTCACACGACCGTCTCCATGTGCACGAGGTAGCACAGCACGCGGTACGTCACCGAGAGCTTCCCTAACATCTTCGCGGTCTTCGCGTTGATCCGCGCGCCCGGACGCATCATCGGCACGGGCTGCAACAACACCCGCGGCGCCGGTCGGCAAAACTCCAAACTCCTGCGCCACATCTTGTCCGCGTCCACGCCCGGGAGCAGCACCGCCGCCGCCGCGCCGAGCGCGTAGAACAGCGCCTGGCCCATGAGCTCGCAGTAGATGACGACGCACGCGATCCACCGGAGAACGAGACGGTGCGGCCGGAACGTCCCGGGGAGGCCGTACCCCGGCGCGTCCGTCGCGTCCCGGCGCTCCTCCTCCGTCCCGCGTTTCCCCGTCCGCGTCGCCGCGCGTCGCATCGCCTCCGCGGCGGCTTGCGCCTCGCAAAACGCCCCGGAGGCGTACTCGAACGCGACCTCGGCCTCGTGGTGCATGAAATCCTCCGCCGTGCGCGCCGCCATCGTCGCCGCGCGCACCGCTCTCCGCGCCGCCGCCTCCGCGGACAGCGAACACCACTCCTGGCATTCCGCAGCCCACTCCATGGGTGACTTGGGCGTCCTCGGCTCGACGCCCTCGCGTTCGACGTCGGAGCCAGTCTCGGACGCGTCCGCGCTCAGACCGCCGCTGGAGCGCTCCAGATCGTCGCTGTCGCTCTCCGCGCTCGCGGCGCTCGCGGCGCGCGGCCGACGCCACCACCAAAAGTACCCCCCCCACCCCGTCGCCGTCGCCGGCGCCGGCGCCTCCATCCGCCGCCGCGCCTTCGCCGTCTTCTCGGAGACGTCCGACTCCCACTCGTCCGGGGACGCGACGCCCTCGTCCGCGTCCGCGTGCGCCGCCTTAGCGCCCGACGGACTCGAGCTCGGGCTGCTCTCGTCCTGCTTGTCCGCCCACGCGTGCGCGTCCTTCTGCCCGAGCTCGAACAGCTCCTTGAGCTTGTAGGGCGCGGGGGGGAAAAACGCCCACCACATCGGGACGTACTTCGACGGGCGTATGTCCGCGCGGCTGCTGTAGAACGGGCACACGACGATGATGTCCTCCGGGTTCGTCTTCCTGCAGTGCAGTTTACAGAACGTCCCGTTGGACGCGAGCCCTTTGACGAGCTGCAGATCGCTGACGCCGCCGTCGAAACACAAGCCGTGGCCCGGGAGCCACATCGGAAGCCCCGCGAGCGGCGTGATGCACGCGCTGCACAGCAACGACTGAATTAAAAAGTCGTACGTCGGGAACTCGTTCACGCGTATGTTCTTGTACCACGGGAATATCCGCGTGATGCTAATCTCTAACCGGCCTGCAAGGATCTTGTGCGCGTCCTTGGTGCAGAACTGCGTGATGGCGCCGCGGCAGTAGTCCCTCAACAGAAACGCGCCGCGCCACGACCCTCGCGCTTTCGCGGCGCATATGTAGATGTACTCCGCGAGCGCGTCGAGGTCGATGTCCAGGAAGAGCAGCGCGCCGGTGAGCGCGCCGCCGGAGGTGCCGTACACCTTCGCGCTCCTGCGAGACGGAACGAGGGAGGATCGGACGAGGGTAGGGTCAGCGCGCGCGATTTTTAAGATTTTGGAAAAAGCGAGGTAGGGTTGATTGGATCTGACGCGCGGGCGGTCCCGCCGCGAAAGAGCGCGAGAGAGGCGAGGGGACGAAGCGTCATCGCGCCGCGCACTTGTGATATCCGCGCTCCGCGAGCGCTTTTACGACGCCGACGTAGTACACGAACAGCCATCCGCTGCTGCTCAGCGCGAACGACCGCGCGGGCGGGCACGGCGACGCGCCGCGATCTCTTCCGCGGTCGCCGCGCGGCGCCGGCCCGGGCGAGAGCCGCCGCTTCGAGCCGCGCTCCGGCGACGTCACTCGCACGTTTGGAAGCGGCGCGTCCGCCTTCTTCGGCGTCGCGTCCCGCGACCGCGTCTGCGGCGGCATCGCGCCAAGCGCGAGTGCGCGACCTCGACCAGATCTTGTCAGCATATTCGTTCGCCCGCGATTTTTCGTCGTCGTCGTTGTTGCTCAAAAAGTGACAAGCAAAAAAAGCGCGAACCGCGCGCGCGCGTCGCCGCGTGCCCACCCGCCGCCGCCGACGCCGCCGCCGCCGACACCGCGCGCGCCGCGAGTCCCCGGGGCATCGCGCGCGCCAAAAAAAAATCTCGCAGGCGGATGCAAGTTCGACCGGAGCCCCCAACCAGGGAACTCCCCAGCAGCTCTCACACAGCCTATCCCTTCACTGCCAACGGCGGACGGTTTGCGCTGCTCGGTTTCCCGCCTGACGCGATTCCCGCCTCTGCAACCGCCACGACCGCTCCCCTCCGGGAGCGACCGCTGCGGACCGCTGGCTTGAAGCGGAGCCGTGATCGGTAAGCGACCGGGGCCTGACCGGAAAACCCGGCCGTTCAAACACCCTTACCCCCGCTCGGGTCACAGGCAGACGCGACCCTGCCCGGCGAGTTTTCTACGGCGCTTGGTCATTTAAATACCGCGCGAGATCGCGCCGACAACGACTTATGGGTCATCAGCGTGTTCCGTTGTTGACCCGCATAACAGACAGGATCGAACAGTAGACGGCACGGGTCGTTGCTTGCGTCGGTTGGTCGTCTGCGCGCGCCACATCACTCGGCGGAGCGCGCCACCGACGCGGACGCGGACGATGGCGTCGCCGCTCTCCTCCGCGGACGGAACCCCGGAGACGGCGTCGACGCTGAAGACGAGCGCGGGCGGCGACGCCCCGGGCGAGCTCGCGACGCCGCGGTCGCCGTCGCAGCCGGCGTCGTGCGATCAGCGCGCGGTCGTCGCCACGGACGAGATCGACGCCCCGCACCTCGCGAGCCTCGTGGAGCAGTACCACGGACCGTGGCGGAAGCGCGGCGCGGGGCGACGCGCCGCGCTTGGCGGAGACGTTCTCGGGTTCAAGCAGGCGCGTCGCGCCGCGCCAGATCCGCTACAGGATCCCTCCCTCGCGCGCGCGCGCGCGTTCCCCGTCCGTCGCCCGCCTCGCGTCTCCGAACGCGGCCTCATCTCGTCTCGTTCTCATCTTCTTCTTTTTCTCTCCCTCCCTCCGCGTTCGTCGCGCGCGCAGACGCGACGGATCTCGCTGACGCCGCAAGTGTACGCGCCCGCGAGCGACGACGCGACGAACGGCGCGTCGCCGAACGCCTCCCGGGATGATCCCCCGCCGCTCGCGTCCTCCTCCTCGGACGGCCGCGACGACGACGACGACGACGACGACGCGCTCGACGACGACGACGCGTCCGCGAAGCGTCGTCGCGCGTCCGCGCGCCCGGACGCGGTCGCGCGGCTGCCGCTCATGCAGCTGTACGACCCGACGTACAAGGCCAAGGCGCGGAGCTCGCACGGCGTCGCGCCGCGCTCGCCGAACGTCGTCGGTCATCACCCCAAAGGCGGCGGCGTCGTCGTCCCGAACGTCGGCGTCTCCGCCGCGTTCGCGGCCGCGATGACCGTCGCGTCCTCGGACGCGCCGATTAAGTTTAGCATCCGCGTCGCGTCCATCGCGTTCGAAGCCGGCGAGCTCGAGATCGTCGAGGGGACGATGTCGATCGTGGACGTGTCGCAAGGGCAACGCAGGCGGCTGTCCGAGGATCTCCACTTCGTGTGGCCGCCGCGGGACAAGAGCGACAAGGTGGAGGGCGCGTTCACAGTCCCGGCGAAGCTCGCGACGAACGGGATGAAGGCGCTGATCCAACTCACGCATCGCACGCCCGCGGCGGGCGGGTTCGATCCGAAAATTTACACGCACAAGGTGGCTAAGCAGACCGCCGCGCACCTCGTGAAGGAGCACAAACGTCTGGAGAAGCTCGACGTTCCGCCGGGGAGCTTCGCGCACGACGTGGCGCCGCGAGGGATCGTCGCGTGGACGGTGGTGCCCGTCGTTCGCCGCGGCGGCGGCGGCGTCGACGCGGGCGAACGCGTCGTCGAGAGCATGTTTCGCGTGAAGGAGGCGTACAACGAGGCGACGCTGCTCGAGGCGGCGTACTCGTCCGCGCACGCGCTGAAGAGCCACAAGCCGATACGGTGCAAAGTCGTCGTGGAGGTGACCCCGCTGAACACGCGCGAGGAGCGGTCCAAGGCGCAGGCGAGAAGAGAGATGACGCGTCGGCCGCCGCCGCCGGCGCTGAGGAATTTCGCGGTGAAGGGCTCCGACCCGCAGTGGTGGTGGGAGACGACCGCGGACGGCGACGGCGTCACCGGGGACGATCTCAGCGGTTTATCGCGCGACATGTTCGTGTACGTGGACGCCGTGGGTTTCGGGAAAAAAAAGGACGCGCGCGTGAGGGTGCAACTCAGAGAGGACGACCTCGAGATCGAGTCCGAGGGCGTCCCCGCGATCGTCCGCGTCGGGAAACCGATGGAGACGTTGGCGCACCAAGGATCGACGTCGACGCCGCCGCCGCCGTTCGCGTCGAGCAGCGCGACGTTGACGTCGCCGGGGGCGCCCGCGGCGACGAGCGGAGAGCTCTCGCTCGAGCGCTCCGGATGGACGCCGTCGTCGATTGGAAAATCCAAAGGCGGCGCGTGGTGCCACGAAGTCCGAGTGCGCCTGCCCGCGAGACTGAAGCCCGGGCACCACCTCGTGTTGAGCGTGTACGGGCGCGAACCCGAGAGCGGCGGGATGTTTGGCGGCGCCCCCGGGAGCTCGAAGATCACCCCGGAGACGGCGCTCGGGCACGCGGTGTTGCCGCTCGCGGCGGGGCCGGAGACGCTCGCCGCGGACGTCGCCGCCGCGCGGGAGTATCAATACGTCGTCGACGACGCGAGTCGCGGGGACGGCGGCGAAAAGGCGCACGTCTCGCCGACCGTCAACGGCGGCGAGCTCGCGCTGCCGGCGGTGAAGGAACTCCTGCCGAAGTATTTACAGGCGAACGTGCGCCAGCACATGCCGTACTGGGAGGACCGGAAGCCGTGCGTGAACGTCCGCTTGCGCCTGTGCAGCAACGTGCACACGTCGGACGCGAAGCTCGGGGCGCTGTACGCCGCCGTCGCGGCCGCCGCGGAGGCGGACGCGAAGCACGCGGTGGACGAACAAGTCGGCGGAGGCGGCGGCGCGCCTTGGAAGCGTTTTAACCGCGGGAGCAGCTTCGGGGGGGTCACGCCCGCGGCGAAGGCTGCGGTGAAAGCCGCCGCGAAGGAACTCGGCGCCGCGCTTCGCGAGGTATCGCACGCGGACGGCGTCGAGCTCTTGAGGCACCTCCCCGCGGTGATGCACGTCTTGTTGACGCTCATCGCGGCGCCGCCGCCCGCGGTCGCGGAGGCGATGGCCCAAGAGGCGGCGAAAGCCGCCGCGGCGGCGGCCGCGAAACTCGCCGCCGCCGCCGCGAGAGCGGAGGCGGACGCGCGCGCGAAAGCCGCGGAGCGATGGCGCGCGGAAGCGAGCGGGAGCACGCCCGAGTTTTCCACCCCCGCGCCGCCGGCACACAGCCGGCACTCGTCCAGCGCGGACGAGCGCCTCGGCGCCTCGGCGTCGTCCGCGGCCGGGTCCTCGGAGGACGTCTCCGCGATCGCGGCCGGGAGCGACGGCGGCGCGAGCGCGTCGGACGCGCCGACGCCGTCGCCGACGACGAACTTAAACGCCGCCGCGAAGGACGCGAGAGCGTCCCCGGCGTTCAGCGCCAGCGTGAAGAGCGAGACGCCCGGCACGCCCGCGTCGACGACGTCGCACAACACGTCGACGCCGGATTTCCAAACCCCGCACCCGATGAAAAACGGCCACGGCCACGGTCGCGGCGTGGCGCACTCCCCCGATGTTGAGACCCCGACGCTGCCGACGTCGTCGCTGCCGTCGTCGCTGAAGCCGCCGTCGACGCCGCCGACGGCGTCCCCGGACGCGTCGTGCGGCTTGCGCGAACGCGCGTTCGCGTCGCTCCTCCGCGTCGCCGCGCGCGTGCAGAAGCTCGTCCCGGGCGGGCGAGGGAAGGACTCGCGGTCGCCGCCGCTCGCGGCGTTCGTCTCGCGCGTGTTCGACGACGCGCGGTGCACGAACGCGTGGAGAGACGCCGCGTGCGCGTTGCTCGACAAGACGTGGACGGACGGCGACGGCGACGGCGCCGGTGACGAGGACGCCGGCGACGAGATCGCGAAAGACCCGAAGTCGATCCCGACGCCGATCTTCCCGACGCTCGCGAGCCTGTACGCGTCGACCCTGCGCGCGGAGACGTCGGACGGACAGCGCTACGCGGTCGTGGATCAAGACGCGGAGGACGCGCGCGCGGTGAGCTGGTTCGTCCTCGGCCTCGTCGGAAGGAGCGTCTCGTTGGACGCGCGGCGGCGATACGTCTCCGAACCTGAACCCGAACCCGCCGCCGCGGCGTCGACGACCGATGATAACGCGAAGGACGACGACGACGCGTACTCCCCGAGGTCGTCGCTCGACTTCGCCGCCGCGCCGTGCGGGCCCGCGAAGCCGTCGAGGGTGGACGAGCGCATGCTCCCGTTGCGGGATCTCGCGGACGCGATCGGCGCGGAGATGACGGCGTCGTCGGATGAAAAATACGGCAGCGTGGGGTCGTACCTCTCCCGCGGCCTCAACACCGGGTTCGCGTCCTTGTGCAGCGAGCTCATGAACGTGGAAGGGCCGCCGATCGAGGACGACGTCGACGACGCCGCGTCCGATAGCTCGCTGTCGTCCACCTCCGAGGCCGCGGTGGAAGTCGCGATCGCGAAGACGGAGGGCGCGTGGAGCAGGGTCGGGGACGGGAAGCACGGGAAAAGTTCCGCGCCGCTCGCGCCGCTCGCGTGCGAGCTCGCCGCCGCGCACGTGCGTCGGCTCACGACGAACGCCGCGGAAGCGGGCGCGGCGAGCGACGTCGCGTCCGTGCGGTCGCACCGCGCTGCGCTACTGTACGAATTTTACGGCGCCGTCGCCGCGGCGCCGCGGTTCATGTCCGTCACCGCCGCGACCGTGCGCGGCACCGGGTGGGCGTGGGAGGATCTCGCGTCCGAGGAAGCCGCGGCGGCCGCCGCGGCCATGGCGGACGAGCGCGAGACCGAGCGCGCGGGCCTGGACGACGAGCGCGAGTGCCTCGTCTCCGCGCTCGCGGCGGCGACGCTCTCGGGGCTTCGCTCGTCGGATTCCAACCGTCGAAGCGGCGCGGCGAAAGCGCTCGCGTCCGCGCTCGCGCGCCACGCCTGGGACGCGCGCTTGCAGACCACCCCGGGGCGCGCCGCGGTGGCGGCGGTCCACGCGCCGCTGCTGCGCCTCGTCATCGCGCACAGGCACGAGATTCTCCCCGCGCTCGCGCCGGCGTCGAAACGCGAGGTGCTCGCCGCGGTGCTGTCGCTCGCGAGAGACGCGGACCAAGCGCAGCTGTGGACGTGGCTCGCGTCGGACCCGCGCGCGAGCGAGCACGGTACCGTGCGCCCGCCGCCGCGTTTGACGGCGTTTTTGTTCCTCCTGTGCGACGCCCTGGAGGCGTTCGAGCACGGCGCGGACGCGCTCGGGGAGGAGGAGGACGACAACGCCGGCGGCGCGCGAGGCGGTGGCGCGGACGGCGCCGCGGTGGATCACCTGAGCACGGCGGCGACGCTCGCGACGCTCGCGCTCGTGCAGGCGGGGCAGGCGCACCTCGGGTGGCGCCTCGCCGCGCTGAACGACGACGCGAAGCCTCGAAAGCTTTCAAAGACGGTGAGCGGGTCCGTGTCCGTGTTCGCGAGGATGACCAGGGCGGACCAGGAGAAGCAAGCGGCGAACGACGCGGCGGCGAAGGCGGCGGCGGTGGCCGCCGCCGCGGCGTCCCCGGCGCGCGTGTTCCTCGAGGGCACCCTCGGCGTGCTCCTCGCCGCGATGCGTCGGCCGCAGTCTGTCACCGCGTGGCGCGCGATGTCGCCTCTGATTCGAAGGCTGCTGTGGAACCACCGAGCGTCGCTCCTCGCGCCGCTGATTCCGAAGAAGAAGGACAAGGGCGCGGAGGACGCGACGCCGCCGGAGCCGTTTCCGCCGCCGCCGGCGAACGCGCCCGGGGAGAAGCCGTACCCGTTTCTCGAGAAGGCGTCCACGTGCTTGCTTCGAACCGCCGCGGAGACGCTCCCGGAGCTACGCGCGGAGGCGTCCTCGTGCGTCCGCGCGCTCCTCGAGGCTGCGCTCGACGCCGCCGGGTCCGTCACGGTGTTGCGCCCGATGCTGACGTACGCGCTGTGCGCGGCGTTGTACTCCCCGCTCGGCGCCGCGGCGAGGCGCGGCGCGCTCGCGGGGGAGCTCAACGCGTTGCGTCTTCCCGACCCCGGGTCGTCGCACGCGGAGGGGTGGGAGACGGCGAGCGGGGCGACGGTCCAGGCGCTGGAGTCCGCGGAGGCGAGGCTGAGGGAGCTCGCGCGCGCGGCGACCGGACCGGACGCGAGCCCGGACGTCGAGAGCGTGATCGAGATGGAGACCGCCGTCGCCGCGGCGCTCTCGTGGGCGCCCGCGGCGCACTGCAAAGCGCTGCGTTCGCTGTCCGCGCGGCTCGAGAACGGGCAGCACTGGGTCGAAGCCGCGGAGGCGGCGGCGACGGCGGCGAGCGTCGCGATGCAAGCTCTCGCGGCGGCGCAAGCGACCGCGGTCGGCGCGCCGTGCGTGTGGAACGACGTCGACGCGGAAAAGCTTCGCGGCGTGTGCGGATCGCTGTCGCGAGACGGCCTCGCGTTTCCCGCATCCCCGGCGGCGGCGGCGACGTCGTCGCGATGCGGCGTCGAGGAAATTTCCGAAGAAAAAGTCCTCGCGCACATCGCGGAGAGCGTCCGTCTGTTCGTCCGCGGCGGCCACCTCGAAGCGGCGACGCGCGCGGCGAAAGTCGCGCTCCCGGCGTGGGAGCGACGCCGCGCGTTCGGCGACCTCGCGCGCGCGCACACCGGCATCGCGGCCGTGTACCGGTCGCTTCACCAACTCCCACCCGCGGGCGCGTCCGGGTCTGGGAGCTTCGGGATCCTCCCTCCGCCGCTCGGCCCGCCGCCGCCTCCGGCGACGTTCTACCGCGTCAAGCTCGTCGGCGACGCGTGGGGCATCGAGGACCGTGGTCGGACGTGGGTGCACCGCGAGCCGCGCGATCGCACGCTCGGGGACATGACGCGGCGGCTGCAGAAGAGCCTCACCGCGGGGTTGCCGGAGGGCACGCCGGTGACGCCTCTGCCCGCGGGCGGGGACGCGCCGGCGGGCGCCGCGTGCGTGCAGATCCAGGCTGTGGAGCCGGTGTACACGGTCCACGCGCAGAGCGGCGCCGACGGCGACGGCGACGACGACACCGGCGGCGGATCAGGCGGGGGCGGGTTTCCCGCGTTTCCCACGACGAACGCGTTCATCTACGACGTGCCGTTTGTGTCCGGGACGTTGGACGCGTTCGGCGGGTCCGGCCCCGTCGCGGCGCTGCGGACGCAGTGGCGCCGACGCACGACCGTGAACGTCGAGGGCCGGTTCCCCGGGCTCCGAGCGCGCCTTCAGGTGACGTCCGAGGCGGTGACCGAGATGTCTCCGGCGTCGAGCGCGGCGGAGATGTTGCGGTCGCAAGCGCGCGCCATCGCCGCCGCCGCGGACGCGTGGGAGAGCACGACGCGCGTCGCGCAGTCCGGCGGCGGGACCGCCGCGGTCATGGGCGGGTCCGGCGCGAACGCGGCCGCGGACGACGCCGCCGCGGCCGCCGCCGCGGCCGGGTCGCTGAGCGCGCTGCAGCGGTCGCTGCAAGGGTCGTTATCCGCGGGCGTGAACGGCGGCGTGCCCACGATTTGCGAGGCGTTTTTCCCGCCCGATCCTAAGCAAGTGACGTGGCAGGACGACGGCAGCGGCGACGACGGCGAAGAGACGCGCGAGTCGCCGCCGCGGCAGGTGTCGTCGCCGCCCGCGTCGCCGTTCACGCTGAAACTCGCGATGTCGGACGAGGAGCGCGAGGGATTGCTCGAGGCACTCGAGCATTTCTCGTCGACGTGCTCGCGCGCGGTGGAGGTGCACGGCGGCGCCGTGAGAGCGACCGCCGCGGAGGGGCGGAGCTCCATGGAGCAGATGCAAGGGATGTTCGTGCGGTGTCTGTCGGAGATTAAACGCGAGATCGCCGCGATCAGCGCGGCGGATTCGATCGAGCCCGCGGTGGAGTGAAGAGGCGGGAACGCGGACGGACGACGACGACGCGGACGGACGACGACGACGGAACGCGGAATCAAAAAGTAAGTTTCGAACAGAATTCAAAATTTAGAAATAGAGACGTGTGTGACGAGACGACGTCTTCGTACGTAATATGATGCGCGCGTCTGCGCTGCGGGTCACCCGCGTCGTGTGCGTACCCCCGTCGTAATACCCCCCTCCCCAATTCACCAGTCGTCGAAGTCGAGGTCCATCTCCATCCCGCACGCGTCGTCGCGGAACGCCTTCGTCGGCGCGGGCGGCGTCGCCGGAGGGACGCTCGGAGCGGCGGCGGTGGCGGCGGCGGCGACGACGGGAACGGGAACGGGAACCGCGCTCGTCCCCGACCCCACGCGCGGCTTCTTGTTCGACGCGCTCGGCTCGTCGATGACGACGCCAGACGACGTCGGCGGCTCGGTCGTGAGATCAACGATGGACGTGGGGTTCCCCCAGCCCCCGACGACGTCCGCGTCGTCGACGACGTCGTCGCCGTCGTCGCCCCAGCCGCCGCCTTCGCCGCCGACCGGGCTGTCTCCGCCGTCGCCGCCGCCCCATCCCGCGTCGTCGACGTCGTTCTCGACGTTCGCGGGGCGCGCGCGCGGCGAGATCCTCCCCATCGAGAATCGAGGCGGCGGCGCCGTGATCGTCGGCTCGGTCCACGCGACCGCGGTCGCCGTCGCCGCCGCCGGTCGAGCCGCCGCGAGCGTCGCCGCCGCGTCGCCGCCGTCCTCGCGGTTTTCCTTTCCGCCGCCGGGCGTCCCGCTTCCGCCGAGCCAAGCGTCCAGGCCGCGCTGGCGCAACTTCCCGAGGCTGCTCGGCGGCGTGGACTGCTGCGGCGTGAGGCGCCCGCCGGACAGCGCGCGCGGTGGAGACGCCTCGGACGGCTGCGTCGCGCTCAGCGGCGCGTGTCTCCCGTACCGCGGGACGACGACTTTCACGGACCCGGCGACGTCTCTGCCGACGCACTTCTCGAAGATCAGCCGCGCGGCGATCTGGTACTCCTCCCCCGGTCGCGGCACGACGCCGCACGGCACGACGCGCTCGATCGGGATGCCGTTCTCCACGGACGCGGCGCCGCCGTCCTGCGAGATGCGCTCGTTGTGCAACAGGGTATCGCCCCAGGTGGTCCCGACGACGAGCTGCGCGCTCCATCGCGAGGATCCGGCCGCCGCGCCGGCGGCGCCAGACGACCGCGTCGGCGGCGACGGCGACGGCGCGTCGAGAGCGTCGTCGCCCTCGTCCTCGAGCGCGGTGACGGCGACGTTCTCGTTCTCATTATCGCACTCGTCCCCGGGCACGTTCGTCGCCGCGGCGCCGGCGCGCGGGGTACACGCGCGCTGAATCGCGACGTGCGCGACGGCCCCGCGGTCCCACGACTCCTTCACCGCGACGGTCACGAGCATCTTGCACGGGAGTTTCAGAACCTCGCTGACGAGGTGGTTCCCGTGAGGAAACGCGCGGTTGACGTACCGCTCTAACGCGCGCGGGTCCGCGGCCACGACGTCGTCCAGGGATACGACGCCGTTCGCGGCGAGCGCGCGGACGGATTTCTTCCCGCAGCCGGCGATTTGCTTCATCGGGTATCTCGTGTCGTCCCACATCCGCAGCTCTAACGACTTGGCGAGCCGAAGCGCGTTGACGCACGCGGCGAACCCGCCCTCGGTGATCGTCGAGTAGTACCTCGCCGCCCCGCGCATTATGCGCCGCCCGTTCGAGAACACGAGCTCGAGCTCCATGCGCATCGACGCCGGCAAGTCGACGTCGAACTCGTCGCACATGTGCTCTTGCGTCATGACGAAGATCTTCTCCGCGGCGGTGCGAATCACTTTCGAGACCGCGAGCTTCCCGCTCTTGCCTTTCGCCTCCATGACCTTGTACCTGACGATCGGCTCTTCGGAGACGTTCCACTCCTTCAGCGTCTTCTTCTCGTCTTTGCGGAGTTTAATCCCCTCAAATTCCTGCGCGTGAGACATCGCGAGGAGGAGGTCCGGGACCTTCGCGCCCTGGTTCACGGTCATCAGCCGCCGCATCGTGTTGAACCGCACGTACATGTCGGACATGATGATCCCGCCCTGCGCGGGGAGGACGAGCGCGCCGCCGTCGCGAAGGTCGCACATCCCCGCGTCCGCGAGCTCGTCGATGACGCGCAGCGCGAGAGCTTCGATCGCTTCCTCCGCGGACGTCCCCGTCTCGACGCCGTAGTGCCGCGGGTTTTTCTTCGCGCGAATGAAAAAGTACGAGTGCCGCAGCCAGTGCGCGGCGGTCGCGGTGTCCTTGACGACCCCGGACGCGATCTCCGCGTTGATGTGCTCGGAGAGGTGGCGCCCGAGGTTGCTCTCGATCGGGTCCGTCCCGTGCACGAGGCCTTGGTATGCGCTCTGCGTGTGTCGCTGCGTCATGATCACCGCGCGGCCCTCCGCGTCGAACTGCGGGCGCCCGGCGCGGCCGCACATCTGCAGAATCTCCGACCGCGGCATCTCGCGGTACTCCCCGCCTCCGGCGTACTGCCGCGTGCCTCGAATCACGCACAGAAACGCCGGGAGGTTCACCCCCATCGCGAGCGTGGACGTGCAGCACAGCACGGTCACGACCCTTCCTCGGAACAGTTGCTCGCACAAGTGCGATCCGCGAACTCGAGCCCGGCGCTGTGAAACCCGACCCCGTGCGGGATCACCTGCTGCAGCTGCTTGTTCACCGCCCTCGACGCCGCCTCTTTGAGCTGCCGCTTATGCACCGCGTCCCGCACGAACGGGTGCCCGCCGCGGAACGACGCCGCTTTCTGCATCAGCTCCCTCGCCGCGTGCACGCAGCCGGCGCGAGAGTTGCAAAACACGAGCGTCGGCTTCCCGTCGCTGTGCGACGCGACGACGTCGAACAGCTTCTCGTTCAGCCTCTTATCGAACATGAACTCGTTCTTCGCGGGGTCGTATCCGATCACCGTCGTGCGCAGTTTCACCGGGCGGTACTCCTCCCCGAACGCGAACCTTCCCTCCGGTTTCGGCGCGCCGAGCCAGTCGCCGACGTCGTCGAGGTTCGGCACCGTCGCGCTGCACGCGACGAAGCGAACGTTCCCTAACGGCTTCTGTCGCATGTCCGGGCGCTCTCTGAGGACCTTGAAGCGCGACACGACCGCTTCGAGCGCGCCGCCGCGCTCGTCGCCGAGGAGGTGCACCTCGTCGATCATCACGAGCGCGCAGTCCGCGAAGAAGGACATCCCGCCGCGGTCTTTGTTCTTTCGCGTCATCGCGTCGAATTTTTCCGGCGTCGTGAGGAGGACGTCCACGGTGTTGAGGTCCTTGAACGTGGACTCGGTGAAGTCCGTGTCGCCGGTCATGTCCTTGCACGTGATGCCGAGCGGGGAGAACCGCGAGATCCATTCCTCTTTTTTCTCCTGAACGAGCGCTTTGATCGGGGCCATGTATATCGCCTTGAGCTCGCCGGGTCGGTGCTCGAACGTTCCGCTCGCGCGGTCGACGCGCGCGAGGAGCATCTGGACGATGGCGAGCCTGCGAGGGAGGGACGGGAGAGACGGGGCGGTGAGCGCGTATCGCGCGAGGGGAGGGGTCCACGCGCGCGATCGCGGGCGGGGACGCACTCGAGGAGGACGCTCTTGCCGCTGCCCGTGGGCGCGCCTGCGCGGAGGAGGAGGAGAGGGGTGGACAGCTGTGCGTGAGCGCTCGAGGGGTAAAAGCACGTGACGCGCGCGAGTCGTTCGCGACGCGCGAGCGGGGGAGGCAACGGGAAGGACGCGCACTCAGGACGAACGACCGCGAGCTCGAGAGGACGAAGTCGAGCATGTCGCTCTGCACGCCGTTGAAGTAGCGGAACTCGGAGAAGACGGGGCGGAAGCACGCCGGCAGCTCCGCGACCTCGCGCAGGCGGCAGTTCTGCATCGTCCCAGAGTCCGTGTAGCACGCGCGCGGCTGCGGCGCGGCGAGGCGCGCCGCCGCCGCGGGCTTCCGCGGCTTTCGCCGCGTCGTCACCGCGGCCGCGATGACGCGCCCGTCGTCGGTGTCGTCGTCCCACGGCAGGCTCGCCATGGCGCCCGCGCGGCGGAAGAGTGAACTCGAGAGAGCGGAACGGACGTGACGACAGGAAAATGAGCGAACAAGAACGCAAGCTGTTTGAACTGCGAAAGAAACAACGACGGGCGCGGGAAGCCGCACTTCTCGCGGCGCGGCGCCTCCGCCCGCGGACGCGCATCGCGCCCACGACGCTCGCGATCATGCAGCGCGACGAGATCGCGAAGAGAAAGCGCGACGACGGCGAGCACCTGCCCGAGGAGGAGCTCGACCGCGTGTACGGAGACGGCGAGGCTCTGAAGGAACGCCGGAGGGCTGGAGGGCTGAACGCTCTCACCAACGGACTGGCGAGAAGGGGAGATCTGAACAAGCTGCGGTGGGTGCACATGCACGGTTACGCCCGATTCAGCTGGTACGCGTGCAGGAATGCCGCCGAGGGCGGTCACCTCCACGTCCTCGAGTGGCTGCACTCGGTGAACTGCCCGTGGACTGCAAATACTTGCGAAAAAGCCGCAAAGGGGGGACACCTTGAAGTCCTCAAGTTTGCAGTAGCGAACGGGTGCGAGTGCGGCGATGTCCTTGAAATTGCTTTTCGTAGCAATCGATTTGACATTTTTCAATGGGCGTGCGAGAACGGGTGCAAGCCGCATGCGGGTGCTATAGACGCGGCCGTTTATGCGGGCCGCCTTGATATCGTCAAGATTTTGCATGAGCTCGGGTGCAAGTGGGGGCAAAATGCCATTGATTGTTGGACGGCTGCATGTATGGGAAACCTCGAAATCCTCAAGTGGTTACATGAGCATGGCTGCCCGTGGAAAAGTGATACTGGTGATTGTGCAAACCGTTTTAAGCACTGGGACTGCCTCAAGTACGCGATCGAGAACGGCTGCCCCGGGTCCGAGAAATACGTGGACAAACTCCCTCCCGAGTATCGCGCGTGAGACACATGTAGCAACCGACGACGACGACGTGAACGATCACGATAAGGTTATGCGAGTACGAAACAGACGAACGAGTGACAAGCGAATGTGGTTGTGAAACGACAAGTACGTCCCACCTACGGAAGTATGTCGCATTCACGCGACCGCGCGCTAAAATCCTAAAGTGACTACAACATCATCCCCGCGTCCGCGGGCCTCTCGAACCCGCTCTTCTGCCTGCTCGCGTAAAAGTGCGGCGCGAGCTCGGGCAACCACTCCGGGTCGATCGCGGTGACGTCTCGCATGTACTCCCGTTTCGTCCGCACGGCTTGCGCGAAGACGACGCACGTGGGCCGCGCGCGGAACAACACGCTCCCCGGGTGAATAAACAACGTCGCGCCGCCTCTCACCGATCGAAACGCCGCGCCCTCGGCGCCGCCTCCGTGCGGCGCGAGCGTCGCCGCGTTCGCGAAGTACCCCGCGGTCATCGCCCTACGCAGCGGCGCGGAATCCCTGCCCGAGGACGAGCTCACGAGACCGATCCGTTGGACGTGCCTGGAGAGCTGCGCACGGATGTCCGCCGCGCGCACCAGCGCCCTGTGCGACAGCATGTTCTTCTCCGCGAACGCGCGCGCCCTCCCGCCGCCGTGGACGCCGCCTGCCTTGCAGTACGCCGCGTGGATGTTCAGCGCCGTGACCGCGTCGCCTTCCGCGACGGCGAAGCGCTCTTTGACTTCGTCCAAGAGTTTTTGCCTCCCGCGGCTGGAGACCCACACGGAATTCACCTGAAGGTACGCCGCCACCGTGAGCATCTCCTCGACGCATCGCAGCTCCCCGCTCACGAGGAGCGCCTTTCCGAGCTGCGGCTCCAACGGTAGCTCCGCGAGGTGCATCCCCAACGGCTTCGTGAGCTTCGCGTCGTCGTCCAAGGCTTGCAGCGCGTACAAGAGTTCCAACGCTTTGATCATGTTCGCCGCCGGCGGCGGCGAGAGCCACTCGAAATTCATGATGTTGTCGATCCCGAGCGCTTTCAACTGCAGCACCGTGGACGCGAGGTCGGACCTGATCATCTCCGGCGGGCTCATCTCCGGCATCGTGGAGAACGCCTTCTCCGTGCACAACCGGAAGCACTTCCCCGGACGCACGCGCCCGGCGCGCCCCGCGCGTTGATTCGCGCTCGCCTGCGACGCCTCCGCGGTGAGAAGCGATTCCATCCCGCGTTCCGGGTGATACGCCTTCTGTTTCACGAAGCAGCAGTCCACGACGTAGACGACGCCCTCGATCGTGACGGACGTCTCCGCGACGTTCGACGCGACGACGATCTTCCTCGTGTACCTCGGCGCCGGTCGGAACGCCTCCAGCTGCACCCCCGGGGAGAGCCCGGCGTAGAGCGGGTGCGCCGTGAAGCGAATCGGGCCGCCAGCGCCGTTCCCGCCGCCGACGTCGCCGAGCATCTTTCGCGCGTCGTGTCCGGTCGCTTCCTCGTTCAGGAGCTTCACCGCGGACTCGATCTCTTCCTCGCCGGTGAGGAACACGAGGACGTCCCCGGGGCCTTCGCTCCTGTGAATCTCCAGCGCCGCCTCCACCGCCGCTTGGACGTAATCCGGCGTCGGCTGCTCGAGGTAGTGTATCAGCACCGAGTGCGCTCTCCCTTCCACGGATATCACGCCGGGTTCGCGCGAGGGTTCGTCCGCGACGTTCTCGCCGCCGCCGACGCCGCCGGTCGCGACGGACTTCGGCGCTATACGCCGCTGGTCGAAAAACTTTTTAAAGTCCTCCGCCTGGATCGTCGCGCTCGCGATGATCACCCTCAAGTCTGGCCGGACGCGCTGCACTTTCTTCAGCAGCCCCAACAACAAGTCCGTCGCGAGCGATCGCTCGTGCGCTTCGTCGACCATGACGACGGAGTACCGCGAGAGGAGCGGGTCGTTCATGAGCTCTCTGAGCAAGACGCCGTCGGTGCAGAATCGAATTCGCGTCACGCCCGGGGTGGAGACGTTCTCGAATCGCACCGCGTAGCCAACCTCCTCGCCCAGGGTCACGCCCATCTCCTCCGCGACGCGCGCGGCGATGGTCTGCGCCGCGACCCGGCGCGGCTGCGTGCACGCGACGAGGCGCCCGTTCGCGGTCCATCCCGATTCCACGAGATACTGCGGCACCTGCGTCGTCTTCCCGCATCCCGTCTGCCCCACGAGCACGGTCGTCGCGCGCGTCTCGACGAGGTACAAGATCGCGTCGCGGCACTTGAAGATGGGCAAGCGCTCGCGCTGCGCCGCGAGCGCGAGGTTCTCGTTGCGATTGAACACGACGAGGCGCCCGCCGTCGCCGATCGCGCCGCGATCCACCTCCGCGCTGAGCGGGAGCGTCTGCTTCGGCTTCGCGCCGCCGGGTTTCCAGAACGCCATCCTTCCGCGATCGATCGCCGAGCTCGTGTGACTCTGCGTCTACGCGCGCGTCGACATCGCGGCGGTGGGCGACGCGATGATCACGGAGACGACGCGTGCGGCGGCGGTGCGCGGTCGTTATGTCGCGACAGATCTCGCGCAATTCTGTTCGCGTTAAAAAATGATCACATTACGTCGTCGTCGACTACGTCGTACGTTACTCTCTCCCGTTCGCGTCTACTCCACCGTGACCGACTTCGCGAGGTTCCTCGGCTGGTCCACGTTGTGCCCCCGCAGCACGGTGAGATGATACGACAACAGCTGCAGCGGCACGATGTTCACGACGCTCTGCAGGCAATCTTCCACCGTGGGCACCCGGACGATGGTCGCCTTGTCCCCCGCGGTTTTCGCGATCTCGTCGTCCTCCTCGCTGACGATGAGAATCAACCGTCCTCCGCGCGCGCGCAGCTGCTGCACCGCGCTCTCTTGTTTCTTGTACGAGTCGTCCATCGTCGCGACGATGATCAGCGGCAAGACCTCGTCCACGAGCGCGAGCGGCCCGTGCTTCATCTCCCCCGCCAAGATCCCTTCGCTGTGCAGCAGCGCCACCTCCTTCACCTTGAGCGCGCCCTCCAACGCGGTGGCGTAGTTGTATCCGCGCCCGAGAAGCAGCAGCGAGTTCTCGTCCTTGAGCTCCTTCGCGAGCTCGCGCATCTGTGCGTCCAGCAATAGCGCCTTTCGAATCGCGTTCGGGAGCTCCAACAGACTCGACATGATGCGCTTCCGTCGCGAGTGCAACGACATGCTGTCCTCGGAGAGCGACAGCGAGAGGAGCACCATCGCGACGATTTGGCACGTGTACGCCTTCGTGGACGCGACGCCAATCTCCGCGCCGGCGTTGATGTGCACGCCGCAGTCGGTGCTCCGCGAGATGGCGCTTCCGACGGTGTTCACGATCCCGACGCACAGCGCGCCGCGGTCCTTGGCGTACTGCATCGCTTTCAACGTATCGGCGGTTTCCCCAGACTGGGATATGAACACGCACGTGTCGTCCCTGAAGAACGGGCACCGCCGGTCGAGAACGTCGGACGCGAGCTCGAGCGTGACGGGGAGCTCGGTGAGCTCCTCCATGAGCTGCCTGACCGCGATCGCAGAGTTGTACGACGTCCCGCAGCCGCACAGGACGATCCGTCGGCTTCTTCGAATCGTGGACACGAAATTGATCATCCCGCCGAGGAACACGCGCGACGCGGCGCCCTCCATGTCCTTCACGACGCGCCCCATCATCGTCTGCACGACGCTCTCCGGCTGCTCGTGAATCTCCTTCTTCATGAAGTGCTCGAACTCTCCCTTCATGATGTTCTCCAGCTCCATCTTCAACGTCTCCACGGTCCGCTCCACCTCCGCGCTCTGCACCGTGGGCTCGTAGTTCACCGGGGACATGTCGCCCGGGGACACGACGCGCTCCATGCGGTAGATGCCGTACCCGCCGTCGTGGAGGTGCGCGACGTCGTCGTCTTCGAGGTGTAACACCCGCTTCGTGTGCTCCACCATCGCGCTCGCGTCGGAGGCGAAGTAAAACTCAAGGTGTTGCTTCCGCGGCGCGTTCTTCCTGCGCTTCGCGTCCGGGGCTTCGTCCGCGTCGTTGTCGCCGGCGTTGGACGTTCGGTACCCCTCGGACGTCACGACGGAGACGGAGGTTTTCTTCTCCTCGACGATCCCCAACAGCAACGGCGACCCGCGCTTCGCGGCGACGAGCTCGCCGGGGTAGTGCGTGGACTTGAAGATGAGCGCGAACGCGCCGTGAAGCTGCCGCACGACCTCCATCACGAGCTGTCGGAACGTGATCCGTCTCGGCGCGAACTTGTCGAAGAGGAACTTGGTCAGTTTCGGGATCACCTCCGTGTCCGTGTCCGATTCGAACGCGTACCCTTTCTTCTCGAGCATCGCCTTCAGCGCCCCGTGGTTCGTGATGATCCCGTTGTGCACGACGAGGAACTCGTTCGCGACGTCGGACGTGTGCGGGTGCGAGTTTTTCGGCGCGGGCGGGCCGTGCGTCGCCCATCGCGTGTGTCCGATCCCGCAGTGGTTCTCGAAGTACAGATCTCCGTGCAGCTCCGCGGCGCGTCCTTCGATGTGCTTCTGCAGCTCGTCGATCTTCCCGGTCTCCTTCAGGACGACCGGGGAGAGCTGGTCCACGGTCGGGCCGTTGTCCACCGCGATCCCCGCGGAGTCGTACCCGCGATACTCCAGTCTTCGGAGCCCGTTCAGGAGCTTGTCCACGATCGCTTTTTGCTGCGTCGGGACGCCGTAGTTGACGTACGCGAAGATGCCGCACATGACGTCGCGCCTTCGCCGCGCGCCTCGGGCGGGAGGGGTGTCACGGGGAGCGCCGCGTAGCGCGCGCGATCGACGCCGTGCCGTGCGCGGAGGCTACGGCTGGGCGGAATGCCGCGCCCCCGGGGCGAAGGGTCGAACTTCTCGGTCGAACGTCGGGTTTGTTGAACGCGGAGCGAATGAGAACGAAGCGAAGCGAGGCCGCGGGCGTGGCGCACCGACCGCGCCGACATTTGATAACCGACCGTCGACCGTTTGGCGTTTCGCGCGCCGGTTTCCTTTCGCAACCTCCGAGAACGCGCCTCACACGCGCGGGAGCGGAGACGCGGCGACGACGTCCGCGATGGCGTCCCCCGCGCGCGACTCCGAGATCGCCCCCGCGGAGATCCGGCGCGTCGGGACGTGGCCGATGGTGCGCGTCCGCGCTCGTCCCTCGCGTCGTCGACGAGATCCGCGCCTCCGATTTCGCGGCCTCCGTCGTCGCCTCGACGGTTTCGTTGACCGCTCCTTCCCCTCGCCCCTTCCCCTCATCAGCGCGCGGAGAGCTCGCCGTCGTCCGCGCGACCTCGCGACGACCTCGCGACGGCGATATCCGCGATGCGGCTCGGCCGCGAGAGCCCGGGGAAGAGCTCGTTCGAGCGCTCCCCGCGCGCGTCGCCCGCGCGTCAACCGCGCGCGCCGTTCGCGGATCTCGGCAACGACAACGACGTCCGCGGCTCGCCGCGCGGGGACCTGCCGTGCCTCGCCGCGGAGGCGGCGTCCATCGCCGCGCTCGCGTCCGAGATCGCGTCGAGCGTCTCCACGCCGCCGCGAGCGGGCCGTCCGACGCACCGCCGGTGCCTCGGGCGCGAGCTCGACGAGCGCGCGCGCGACGACGCCGCCGACCGTCGCGACCGACGCCAACATCATCACCTTCATCATCATCGCGCGAATCATCGTCGCGCGCCGTCGTTCGCGCCGCCGCCGACGCTCGCGACGCTCCAACCCGACGCGCTCTCGCTGATCCTCTCGCGCCTCGACCCGCGCTCGCTCGCGGCGTGCTCGAGCGCGTGCCGCGAGCTGCGACGCGCCGCGGGCGACGACGCGCTCTGGCGCGCCGCGTTTCTCGCGCGGTGGCGATGGCGCCCGCCGACGTGGGCGCTCTCCGCGGCGCTGCCGTGGACGTCGCCGCTGTCGACGCGCGCGACGCCGCCGCCGGGACCCGGGGGATGGCGCGCGGCGTACGCGGAGCGCATCGCGCAGCAGCCGAACCACGGCGAGACGCGGCGGCGCGCCTCCTCCGTGGTGGAGCGGCACGTCGTGCCGACGACGCGCGACGCCGACGCGCGCGAGATTCAAGCCGCGCTCGACGTCAGCCGGCCGGGAGACGTCGTGCTGGTGCACGCGGGGACGTACGCGGGGGAGGGCGTGCGCGTGCCCCCGGGGGTGGAGCTCCGCGGCGTCGGGCGGAGAGAGGAGGTGATGATCGTCACCGAGGAGACGACCGCGGTCGTGTTCGACGCCGCGAGCTGGGGCGACGGATCGTCGACGGCGGAGGCGGAGGACGACGGCGGGACGATTTCGACGTCGATTGCGATTTCGCCGCCGACGACGACGACGAGCCCCGGCGTGGACGACTCGTTCGAAGCGCCGCCGCCGCCCGTCGCGACGACGACGACCACCACCACCACGGAACGTTCGCCGTCGCGCGCCCTCTCGGGCCTCGTGACGAACCTCACGCTGTGGCGGCAGTCCGCGTCCAGCGCGGGCACGCTCGCCGGGAGCGCCCCCGTCGCCGCCGTGCTCGTCGCGTCCGGCGCGTTGCGTCTCGACAGCGTCAACGTCGTCAGCGCGGGCGAGGGCGTCGTCGCGCAGCCTCGCGCGCGCGCCGTCCTCCACGCGTGCGATATATCCGCGGTGTTATCCGGCTTCGTGTCGACGCGGGGGACGCTGAGCGCGTGCGTGGTGTCCGCCGCGAAGACGGACGCGCCGACGCGACCGGAGACGCTCTTCGCCGCGGTGACGACGCTGACGGGCGCGACGACCGTCGTGAACAACCGGGTCGTGTACGGCACCGCGCACGGCGTCGCGGTGCTCGACGGCGGCGGGGGCGTCTTGAAGGATAATCTCATCGCGTCCAACGCGGGCGCGGGCGTGTGCGTCGGGTCCCTCGCGGACCCGCGCCTGGAGGGAAATCTCGTCGCGGACAACGGCGGGCAAGGCGTCGCGGTGTACAACGGCGGGAGAGGGACGCTGCGCTCGTGCGAGATTCGAAGCAACGCACAGAACGGGATCGACGTCACGCTGAACCGGCCCGCGAACCACCCGAGGGAGACGTACAGCGAGCTGCTTCACGGCCCGCACGTGGACTCGTGTCACGTCCACGATAACGCGAAGCACGGCGTGTGCGCGACGGGGGGCGCGGGCGTGCGCGTGACGCAGTGCGACGTTTTCGATAACAAGGAGCACGGGATTTTTCTGACGGACGGCTCCAAGGCGACGATCGAGCACACGCGTCTGAACGGCGGCGCCGGGCACGCGCTCGTCGTCTCCGGCGCGGGAACCGCGCCGAGTATTTTCAGCTGCAAGATTGGCACGCACGGGAAGGCGTCCGTGGTGGTGGAGGACCTCGCGGAGCCGATGCTTCTCGCGACGGAAATCGCGGGCGCGTCGGCGGCGGGCGTCTCGTTCGCGTCCGGCGGCGCCGGCGTCGTGCGCGGGTGCAACGTCCATCGCAACGAAGGCCCGGGCATCGTGAACGAATCCTGGGGCTCGCCGACGATCGAGTGGTCGCACGTGCACGACGGACTCGGCGACGGCGTCGTCTTCGCCGCGGGCGCGAAGGGGACGCTGCGGCACTGCAAGGTGCGCAGAAACAAAGACGCGGGGGTGTGGATCAAAGCCGGCGCCGCGCCGAGCGTGACGCGCAACCACATCTCGAAGAACGGCAAAGGCGGCGTGCGCATCGGCGACACCGGAGAGGGCGCCGTCGAGATCACGTCGGATTCGCGGTGGCACGAGCCCACGGAGACGGAGACGGCCGCGCAGAGGCGCGCGCGAAGGCTGGCGCGGTGGAACGGCAGACGCGAAGAGCCGGCGGCGAGCGCGTTGCACGGAGGCGCGTTCGACGAGACGCACGTGGACGCGACGCTCGTCCGCGAGGTGTTCGCGGAGCGTGATTCGGACGACGAAGACGAAGAGGAGGAGGCGGCGGACGCCCCCGACCCGCCCGCCGGCGCGGAGGATCACGAGCGAGGCGACAGCGGCTCGGGCCCGGATGAAAACGGCGACGACGAGGAAGTCTTCTCCTCGGACGAGGACGAGTTCGACGCCGAGGTGGCGTCGATCGTGTCCGGGTCCGAGCGAGGGAGCCCGGGGGAGGACGCCATCGGTCGGCGCGGGTTGCGGTATCGGTGGACGGACGAGGACGAGACGTTTTCGATTTAAGTAGGTAGCTTCGGTACGGTATACACAACGTGTACGAGTAAACGGCACTCTTCGATTCGAGCGCTTCAGCGTATTGTATGATATCAGTTGCCCTCGAGGAAGGACATCGGCACCGCGGCGCCGATCTCGGACTCCGGGATGTCGTGCACCGGCGCGGCTTCCTCGACGGCGACACGTTCCTCATCCTCCTCCTCCTCCTCCTCCTCCTCCTCCTCCTCCTCCTCCTCCTCCTCCTCTTTCTCAGCCTCCTCCTAGTCGTCGTCGCCAGCCTCGAGGCGTTCGGTTTCGATGGCGTCGCCCGGGTCCACGAAATCCGTCTTGGCGGCGACGGCGTCCTCCTCCTCCTCGTCGGACGCGATGACAACCTCGTCCTTCTCCTCGTCCTTCTCTTCTTCCTCGTCGTCGACATCCTTCGCGGACTCGGTCTCGTGCGCGGCGTCGAGCAGCGTGTTCAACGACCGACGCGCCTTCGGCGCGGGCGGCGCGACATTTTCGAGCGTCTCGTCCGCCTCGACGTCGACGTCGACGTCGGCGGCGGGCTCCTCCTCGATCGGTTCCGCCGCGGCGTTGAGCTGCGACCCGCCGAGGACGGCCGCAGCCTCCTGCGTCGCCGCGCCGACGCTCGCGCCCTGGCTGCTCGCCCTGCGCGCGCTGCGTCGCGGCGCGGGCGCGGGCGCGGGCTCCGGGGCTGGGGCTTCAGTCTCGGGGACGGGGTCGGACGCCTCGGCGGGCGCCTCCTCCTCCTCCTCCTCCTCCTCGGACGCGATGACAACCTCGTCCTTCTCCTCCTCCTCCTCCTCGTCTTCGCCGCCGCCGCCGTCCGCGAGAGTCTCGTGCGCGTTGAGGCCGTCGGATTCCTGACGCGCGATGCCGCCGACGGGCATCTCCGACGGCGGCTCGGACGCGAACATGACGTCCATGCCGACGAGGCCGTACCGCTCTGTCCCGGACGGCGGCTCGGCCTCGGCCTCGGCCTCGGGGTCGGCCTCGGCCTCGGGCTCGGGGTCTCGCGACGCGTCGTCCTCCTCCTCCTCCGCGGGCGGCGCCGCTTGCGTCGCGCCGACGCCGTAGCTCTGCCGTCCACCGCCCAAAGGGCTCGGCGCGACGTCGCCGTCGCCGTCGCCGTCGCCCGTCCCGAGCGTCGCCGCGGCGTCCGTCGCCGTCGTCTCCGTCTCCATCGCCTGCTGCGTGTTCGTCGGCTCCGCGCAGCCGAGTCTGAGGCCCACCTCCGTCATCGCTCGCGTCGCCGCCTCGTGCGCCAACTTGGCGACGCGGAGCTTGGTCACCATCGCGCGGTGCTCGGCTTCCATCTTCGCGCACTTCGCGGTCATGGCCGCGTGTTCCTCGCGAAGCGGCTCCGCGCACGTGTCCGCGGCGTTCGCGCGCTCCGTCTCCGCCGCGAGCGTCTCCTCAGCCTCCGCGAGCTTCCTCGCGAGCGCTTCGGCGTCCTTCTCGCGCGTCGCGAGGTCAGACTCGACGGCTTCGATCTTCTCCGTCTTCGCGTCCGACACCAGCTTCTCCGCCGCGGTCGCCGCGCGCTCTTCTTCGAGCTTCGCGCGGAGCGTCGCGAGCTCGTCCTCGAGCTCTTTCGTCTTCTCGCTCGCGGTCGCGGCCGCCGCCGCGTTCGCCGCCGCGAGCGCGTCCTCCGCGTTCTTCGCCTTGGTCTCCGCGTCGACGGCGCGGCGTTCCGCGTCTTCGCGGCCCGCGTTGGCGCGATCCAGCGCGGACTGCGTCTCCGTCTTGGACGCCAACGCGGAAGCGGCGGCCGTTTCAGCCTTCTCCGCCGCGGACTTGTACTCCGCGGCTTCTTGCTTCGCGGCCGCGGCGGCGTCCTTCTCGTCCTTGACCGCCTCCTCGAGTTTGGCCTCCGCCTCCGCGGCGGCTTTCGCGCTCGCGTCCTTCGCCGCCTTCGCGTCGTCTCTCGCGCGCGCGAGCTCGGCGCGGAGGGACTCGACCTCCTCCCCGCCGCGCTTAACCTTCTCGCGGAGATCCTCGTTGTCCGCCTCGAGCTGCTTCGCTTCCTCGAGCTTCTCCTCGTTCGCGAAGAGTTTCTTCCCGACGGCGGCGCCGTCGTCCTCTGGCGAGGACGCGCCCCTCGCGGTTTTTTTCGCCGCCGACGGCTTCCCCGCGCCGGACGCGGCCCTCTTCTGTCCACCCGGGGTCTTCTTCCGCGCGCTCTTCGGCTCGACGGGCGGCGGCGTGATCGGCTTCGCGCCGTCCTCGCGCAGGCGGAACGTGTAGTCCATCCCGAACGGCAGCGTGACGACGTCGTCGTCGCGCAGGACGTGCGGCTTCTTTTCTTCGATTTTCGTCTTGTTCACGAGGACGCCGTGACGCGAGTGATCCTCGATCGTGACCTTGTACTCCGGCGGCGCGTCCGGGTCGTCCGCGTTCGGGATCGTCTCGCACGTGATGACGCAGTGCTTCGCGCTCACTGTCGTCGTTCAGACGGGGAGGGGAGGGAGGGTGAGCGCGCTGAGAGACGCGAGCGAGGAGGGGTGCCAGCTTTTTACCGTCGGGCGAGAAGGACGGACGAGCGAGATCTCGCGCGCGCGCGACGACGCGACGACGCGATACGACGGATTCCGCGAAGAAGAACGCACCGGACGGGATGTCCATCAAGATGTCCGCGACCTGGTTCGACGCCCGCGCGGTTCCCTCCGCGTTCATGAGCATTCTCCCCACGGTCGTCTTCACGAGCGAGAGCGCGATGTCCGGCCCCGCGAGCGTCGCGATCGCCACGTCCTGCGATTTGTCCGTCGACCGGTCGAGGTGCTCCGCGGCTTTGCTCTTGGACGACGTGGCCTCGAGGACGGCCCATCCGCCCGTGGATGTCATGTTCGCGCGCGTGAGCGTGAGCTGCGACGGTCGCGCGTGCGCGGGCGCGGCGGTATCTGGGTCGTCGAGCGCGGCGCGAGCGAGACAATATTTCAAAAATCAAAAGCGCGCAACTTGGCAACCCGCCCGCCCGCACCACGACAGGTGATCTGACCTCCACGCGCTGCCAGCGCGCAGCGGTGCCGCCGTTTCGCGTCTTCCAACGAAAGCAGCCGGGGACGTTTTGGGCGAGCCGCCCGCCGCGCACTTCCGCCGCCGCGCGTCATGACCGAACGCCGTTCGCGGATGCCGTCGCTGCACGCGTTCGCCGCGGAAGGCGACGGCGACGGCATCCGCCGCGAGATCGGCAAGGACGCCGCGGGCGTGAACGAATCGCACGGACGGGTGCGCGCGACGAGACGAGACGAGACGAGATCGTCCCCCGCCTCGCCCGCCCGTTTCGGCAACGATCGATCGTTCGTCTCGCGCCCGCCGCGTCCTTCTTCCCCGCCGACCTTCCCCGCGTCCTCCCCCCCAACCCCCAACCCCCAAACCATCGCCACGCGTCGCATCGATCGCAGATGAAGTTCACGCCGCTGCACCACGCGGTGGACAACGGCCACCTCCACGCGGTGGAGATCCTCCTGCGCGAGGGCCGATGCGACCCGAACGCGAAGGACCAAAACGGCGCGACGCCGATGCACTGGGCCGCCGGCGCGGGCCGCGTGGACGTCCTCGCCGCGCTCGCGTCGCGCGGCGCGTACGTCCACGGCGAGGACGTCGCCGGCGCGACGCCGCTGCATTGGGCCGCCGCGAAAGGCCGCGAGGACGCGGTGCCCGCGCTCCTCGAGCGCGGCGCGCCGCTCGACCAGATGGACGGCGACGGTTTGACGCCGTTGCACCGCGCCGCGGCGATGGGCCACGCGCGCTGCGTCAAAGCGCTCATGCGCGAGGGCGCGGACCCGAGCCGCGTCGACGCGCGAGGGAACAACGCGCTGCACCTCGCGTGCGAGGGCGGGCAGGTGGGCGCGGTCCGGGCGATCTTATCGGGGGAGCGGGAGGCTGCGAAGAGGGCGTTCGCCGGCGTCAACGAAGCGGGGCTGACGCCGACGGAGACGAGCGCGCGCGCGCACGAGGGTTCGTTGCCGCTGCTGATGGAGTTTAAAGAGACGACGAGAGTGCGCGCCGCGCCGGCGAAGCCGTGCGTGGAGAGACACTACATCATCGGGAAGGAGAAGTACGAGCGGTACGCGCGGAAGTCCGCGGAGGGGGGGGAGCAGTGAGCGCGGGCGGCGGCCGGGTCCGCCCGCCGACGACTGTCGTGGCTGCGAGTGATTTTTTTTTAACCTGACAGTAATAAGTTTACCGTATTCTACGTGAGGCTTCCGCCCGCCCACTGGTTCATCTTTTTCGCGGCTTTGGAGTCGCGGAACTTTCCTTTGCCCTTCTCTAACAGCGGGTCCTCGACGACGTAATCGTCCACGGACGCCATGTACGACCCGAGATCGACCCGCGTTTCTTTGCTGAACTTCAGCGAGTGCGATTTCCAATCCGCGCCGTCGTCGTCGCTCTCGCTGTCCGCGTAGTACAGACCCTCGGAGACGTATCGCGACACCCCGATGGCGCCGTCGCGCTCCTCCGCGCCGCCCTCTTTCTCTTTCGCGGCGGCGTCCGCGTCGTCGGTCGCCGCGCTTTTCGATCGCTTCGCCGCGCTCTCTTTCAAGGACGTCTTCAGACCGGTCTCGAATTTCGCGAGCTTCGAGAGCATGTCCTTCTCTCGCCCGCCGACGGCTTTCCTCTTCCGTTTCATCTCCACTCGTTTCACCTCCTTATCCGTCATCAGCGCCGCGTCCTCCTCCGCGAGCTTATTCTTCCCGATCCCGAGCTTCCGCAGACGCGTCGCCTCTTTCGCGCGGCGCTCCGCCTCGCGCCGCGCCTTCTCCTCCTCGCGTCGTTCCTTTTTCGCTCGCTTCTCCGCCGCCGCCTCTCGCGCTCTGAGCTCCTCCTCGACGACCGTCGTCCCGAACTCTTCCTGCTTCGCGATGATCTTCGCGCGCATCTTCTCCTCGAACCCGACGTGGTCGTCGTTCTCGTCGTCGTCGTCGTCGGGAGGGAGCGACTCCCCGGCCTCGTGCGCGGCGAGTTTCGCGCGCATTCGCTCTCGAAACGCCTTCGTGCGCTCGAGCTCCTCGGAGTCTTTCCGCAACGCCGCCGCCTCCTCTTCGCTCCCGGGTTTCACGATCCGCCCGCTCGCGTCGTCGCCCTCGGCGTCGAACACGGACTTCACCTTCGGCTTCGCCATCGTCGCGAGCTCGGCGTCTTCCTCGCCAGCCTCTTCGCCGAACGAGAGAAGATTGAGCTTCTTCGTCTCTTTCTTTTTCCGCTTCTTCTTCTCCCCCGCGTCTTCCGCGTCGTCCGCGAGCCCCTTCACGACCCTCGGGACGATGTCCTCGAACGGGTTCCACAGGACCTCCGCCTTGATGATCTTCGGATGCGGCTCCACCGGGCGGTCGCCCTCGACTTCCAGCTCCGCGATCTGCAGCGCGTTGTAGATCGTGTGCCCGACCACCTTGCCGAAGATGGTGTGCTTCCTGTCGATCCAGTCGCAGCGCTCGAGAGTGATGAAGAACTGCGAGCCGTTCGTGTCTCTCGATCCCGCGTTCGCCATCGCGACCTGGCCGCGGTGGTTGAACTTGATCCTGGAGTGCAGCTCATCTTTGAAGGGTTCGCCGTAGATCGAGTCCCCGCCCTGGCCGGTGCCCGTGGGGTCGCCGGTCTGGATGCAAAAGTCTTTGATGATTCGATGGAAGATGCAGTCCTCGTAGTAGCCCTCCAGGCACAGCTGGACGAAGTTCCGGCACGCCTTCGGGGCTTCCTTCGCCCAGAGCTCGATCTCTATCTCGCCATGGCTCGTCGTGAGCAGCACCTTCCCCTCGGTAGGCGGCTCGAGCTGGTACACGTTCGACATCGCGCGCGTCGATCTGGCGGAGCCGCGACGGATGCCGAACAGAAATAAATTCGCAGCCGCGAAAACTCATCAGCCGGATGACCGAATAATAACAAGATTCTCGTCGCGAGAGGAGGAGGCGGACGAGCGCGCGCGTAGGGAGCGATGACGAGCGATGCGCATCGTAATTCGTAACATCTCGTGCTCGTACTAAAAGAATCGTTTTAAAAGAATCGCGTCCAGTCCGCGTCCGCGTCACCGAGGAAACGTGTCCGTCGTCCGCGCCGGCTCGAGGAGGTCTTCTTGCCGAAGCACCCGCCGCAGCCTGCCCTCCGCGTCGACGATGGCGACGGGCTCGTCGCACGCCGCGGCGGCGCACAGCACCGCGACGTCGCCGATCGTCGCGGTGTCGCCCTCCACGAGCGTGGGCGGCGGTCCCATGACGGATCGCACCGTCGCGGAGGAAGCGTCGCCGCCGCCGCCGCCGGCTGTGTCGCCGACGCCCTCCGCCTTCTTCGCCGACCCGCGCAGCGTCCCCACGGGGCGGAGGTTCTCGTCGATGACGACGGCGACGAACCCTCTTCCGACGGCGTCCGCGGCCGCCTCCGCGGGCTCGTCGCATCGAACGACGAACCGGATCGCCTCTCGCCCGCCGACCGGGGAGAAGAACCAGCCGCCGCCGCCCGCGCCAGGAGGCTCGTCGTCGTCCTCGCGTCGCCGCGTCTCGCTCTCGCCCGCCGCGTCCGCGTCCGCGTTCTCCGTCACACTGGTCCCCATACGACCGCGTCGGCGTGGTGAACGCCGATCCTTAAGGACTTTGCCGCCGAACGCCGCGTCCACGTCGCCGTCGCCGCCCTCGTCGATCGTCATCCCGACGTCCGGAACCTCGCGCAGGAGCGCGCCCGGGTCGACGCCGCCGCGGAAAATGAGCGGCTCCGCCTCGCCCGCGAAGAGACGACTCGCCGCGCCCGCCCACAGATCGAGCGCGTCCGCGGCTTCGTTCGATCGCAGCACCGGCGTGGACGGCGAACTCCAATCGGACGTGGACTTCACCGCAGTGTTCAGGAAGCCGCCGAACCCGCCCGCGGCGGGGATCGGGATGTCGTCCTCGTCGAGCGACGGAAGGAACGCGTCGTCTTCGTCGAGCGACGCGAAACCCCACGCGCTGTCGATGAGATCGAGCGCCTGCGTGATGCCCCACATGCTCTTTTGCTTCTCCTCCGCCGCCGCCGTCGCCGCGGCGGCGTCGGCGTCGGCGTCGCCGTCCGCGTTGCAGTTCAAGAAGCCGTCCACGCCGACCTCGTCGACCTCGCCTTGGAGCACGCACGCGTCCGAGACGGGCGTCGGCGTCGGGCGCGCGGTGCCCGGCGCCGCGGGCGCTCTGGGTTCGTTCAAGAAGGACTTCGCCGCGGCGGCGCCCGCCTGCGCGAAATCCGCGTCCTCCCTCGACCGCGCCGCGCTTCCTCTCCCGACGACGTCCTTGACGAACAGCGAGACCAAAAGCTCCGTGGAGCGATCGCGCAGCACCTTGGACGACGACGCGAAGTCCAACGACTTGAGCCGCTCCAGCGCCGCGCGCGCGCCCGCCGCGTCGCCCGCTGCGGCCTTCGCCTCCGCCTCGCACATCACAACCTCGGCTTCCACGGCGGCGCCGCCGCTGCTTCCCAGGTTCACGGGGCCCGCGCCCGCGCCCATCGCGGCGGCGTACGCGAGCGAGCTCGCGTCGACGTCGAGCCCTGCCGAGCCCCTCTTCTTCTTCTTATTCCGTCGCGCGTGCCTCGCCTCTCTCTCCGCTTTCCTGCGCCCGAGCTCGAGCTCCATCCTCTCCGCGAGCCTGCGAACGCCGCGGACGTCCCCTCGCGCCGCCTGCGATCTCATCACCCCGAGGTACGCCCTCGCGGTGAGATCCACCCCGGGCTCGCGCTCCGCGGTCGCGAGCGCCGCGAGCGCGCGATCCACGGCGCCGTACGCCACGAACGCGTCCACGAGCGCGCCGTAGCACTGCGGGTCCGGCGGCGGCCCGAGCGGCCCTCGAACCTCAGCGTACATCGCCTCCACCGCCTCGACGCCGCCGGCGTGGTTCGCGCCCAAGAACCCTCTCGCCGCGCCCGCTTCCGCTCTCGCGGTCGTCGTGTACGACATCGCGTCCGGATACATGTTCGCGTCGCCCGTGCGCGCGGCCACCTTGCGCATCCTCGCGACGAGCGTCCGCGCCCAGTCCGGTCGTCCGCCTTTTTGGCACGCGGCGAGCGCGATGTTGTACGCGCACTGCGACGGCGTCACGCCCGCCTCTTCCATCTCTCGAAGCACCGCGATGCACGACAGCGGGTCCTCGCTCGAGGCGTGCGCCTTCGCGACGCCGTTCCACGCCGCCTCCTCGTCGGTCACGCCGTCGTACGCGACCCTGCCGTTTTGGATCCGGCCGTTCCAGGACAAGACGCGGTCTTTAAAAAACCTCGCTCGGACGACGTCGCCGCACGACGCGCACGCGTCTTGAATCGTGAGCAGCATTCGCGTCTGCGCCACCCTCGGCGGGTGCCACTCCGTCCCCATCTCGTCCCTCCACTTCTCGCTTCGAAGCGGGACGTCTTTCTTCTGCCATTTCCCCGCGGCGGCGACGTAGATGGTGCCGTTCCTGCCGACGCCGATCTTGCTGTCCTTGGGTCCTCGGCCCTTCTCCCACGTCTCCAGAAGCAGCAGCGCCTCTCTGAGCCGCCCCGCGCGGCCGTGCGCTTGTATCAGCGCGCAGTACGACGGCGCGCCCGCGCCGATCCCGCCCGGGCCGTCCAGCTGTCGAAGTAACGTCAGCCCGCGGTCTAAATCGCCGCACTTGCAGCACGCGCCGATGACCGCGCCGACGGTTATCCTTCTGCCGTTTCGCGTCGTCGGAATCTCCGATCGCTCCACGAGCGCCAAGACGTCGTCCAGTCGTCGCGCGTCCCCGAGCTGCTTGATGCGCTTCACGAGCGCCTTGCCGCGGTACGTCTTAGGGGGCTTGTCGGACGACGACGAGCCCGGGACGAAGTCGTCGTCCGTCGATCTCTCCGCCCCGCCCGGGACGAAGTCGAAGTCGAGCTCGGAGAGATCGCCGCCGAAGAGGATCTGGTCCGCGACGGAGGAGGACGACGACGGCGGCGCGCCGTCGACGCGCTTCATCGGAGCCGCGTCCCCGTTCGGTCCTCGCAAGCGCTGCGATTGCATCTTCAGCTCCGTCTGCGCGCGCAGTCTGCGCAGCTCCGCCCAGCTCAGGAATTTCTTTTTCCCTCGCGTCGCGGGCGCGGACCACGTATCGACCGGCCGTTCCCACCGCCGCTCGCGCGACGGCCGGCGCGCGCGGTATCGCGCGCGCGGCGCGTTCGCCGCGACGGGGGGAGGCGTCGGGATGGCACCGCTCGGCCGCGCGTCGACGCCTTCGCCGTCCGTCGCGACCGCGCGCGTCGGTGGGGCTCGCCACCGTCGCGTCGCGGCGCGCGCGATCCATCGATCTTGATAACGTGCCGTGACTGGTTCCCATACGACCGCGTTCGCGTGGTGAACGCCGTTCAGCCGCGTGCCCACGAACGCGGACGCGCTCGAGCTCGACGCGCTCGCGCACGACGCGACTCGCGCGTTCCTTCTCGCCACGTCAGATGCGCATTCGATTCGGGCCGCTCGCGGCGACGTCGACGACGCGCAGCGCGCGCGCGCCTCGACGACGCGCGACGCGCCCGCCGTCGACGTGGTCGGCGAGAGCCCTACCGAACGCAGCATGGCGATCCCCGCGACCGGAGCGCGCGCCGGCGTGGTCGCTGTGTCTCCTCTCCCTCTCCTCTACCTAACGTTCGTTTCCTCGCGTCATCGCGACGTAGGTGACGACGGAAGCGAGCGCTCTCTCCTACGCGTCCTCCCCGTCTAACGAAGAAGCGCGACGCCGGTGTGAAGATCCCTGACAGCCTCCACTTGTCGCCGTAAACAGAGCGACGAGATCGAGATCTCCCCTCTCGTGGGACCGGAGCGCGCCACGCGCGCTACAAAAGTCGCCCCAGCTCGCGTCACCGCGAACCTCACGCGCGCGGGCGGAGGACACCGCCGTCCGCGCGTCGGCGTGCTCTCCTCCTCCTCCGCCTCCACGACGACGACGACGACGACGACGACGACGACGAGCGAGATCCAGCCGGCGGCGACCTCGGACGCGGCGGAGGCGGCGACGCGACTCGCGAGGTCGCTCCGCGCGCTCCTCGAGACGCCCGGACGCCCCGAGGACCTGGAGCGGTCCGTCGCGCCCGTGGTGGCCGCGCTCGCGACGGCGCTGCGCGACAGGGAGGCGCGCGCGATCGCGACGACGGAGGGCGCGGCAGAGGCGCTGACGTCGATGCTGACGACGACGACGACGACGCGCGGTCCGGAGGGACCGCGCGGCGCGCGGCTGCGGTACGACGTCGCGCTGTGCGTCTTCGCGCTGAGTTTCCACGAGCCCGCGCGCGAGGCGTTCGCGAGACGAGGCGCCGCGGGGAAGTTGGTCGACCTCGCGAGGACGGCGACGAAGGAGAAGATCGTCCGCGTCGCGACGCTCGCGCTGAGAAACGTCGTCGAGGGGGGGGCGGGGTCGGGCGACGCGGCGGGCCGCGGCGGCGGCTTCGGCGGGGAAGGAGGTCGGGGCGAAGAAGCCGCCGCCGCCGCCGCCGCCGCCGCCGCCGCCGCGTCGAGGTCGACGTCGAGACCCGCCGGCGAGGACGAGAACATCCTGAAGCTCGCGCGCAGTCTCCAGCGACGCGAGTACGCGGACGAGGAGCTCGCGAAGGCGCTGAAGGAGCTCGAGGAAGGCGCGCTACGGCGCGGGAGAGACGCGTCCGACTGGCGACGGTACCGAAGCGAAGTCCTGTCCGGATGTTTGGAGTGGTATAGCGCGCGCGGCGACGAGACGTTCTGGCGCGAAAACGCGGAGAAGTTCACGCGCGACGACTGCCTCGTGCTGCGGACGCTGGTCCACATCCTCGAGCGCGCCGCGGACCCGAAGACGCTCGCGGTGGCGTGCCACGACCTCGGCATGTTCGCGACGCGTTGGCCCGCCGGGAGGTTTCTCGCGGAGGAACTCGGCGGGAAGGAAAAGGTCGCGCGGCTGATGACGCACGAGGACGCGGACGTGCGGAAGCGCGCGGTGACGTGCATGCAGAGGTTGCTCGGGTTCGGTTCCAGCGCGAGCGCGGCGTGATGCTAGCTAGAGCACGTAGTCGACCTAGCGCCGCGCGAGGACGAGAACACGACGCAGAAGTCGACCGCGCCGCCGCGTAAAAAAAAGCGTCTTATTATTTTGCGCCCCAAAAAGCGCCAAAAAGCAGAGCGCCCACCCGAGACGCCCGCCGTTCATTACTCACGGCACCGCGTTCGCGATGGCGTCCGCGTCGCTCGCGGCCCGCGCGCTCGACGCGTCCGCGCTTCGAAACCCGCGCGCGCGGATCCCGCGCGCGTCCGCGGGCGCGCGCGCCCCCGCGGCGAGCGGTCGACGCGCGGTTCGGTCGGCACGTCATCAATTCGCGGCGGCGGCGATTCCGAGGACGACGCCGCGCGGCCCCGCGCCGCCGCGCGCGTCCGCGGACGACGACGAGGAGGAGGAGGAGGACTGGGAGAAACTCTTCACGGAACTCAAGCCGCTGACGCCGGAGCTCCCGAGATACAAGGCGCGCGCGCGTCCCCGCGCGTCGAATCCCCCGCGCCGCGCCGCGCTCGGCTCGTCCCGTCCTCACCGCGTCGCGCTCGCGTCTCCGGAACCCAAGACGCCGTCCTCGAGCGCGATTCGATCGATCCATCCTTCCGTCCCCGCCGCGGACCGACGATGACCGTCCCCACTCCACCCCAACCCCCCCACCCAACCCCCCGCCGCAGGTCGCGATCCTCGAGAAAGCGCTCGCGCGAGGCCGCCGCCGCATCCCCATCTCCAAGATCGCGCGCGACCTCGAACTCCGCCGCGACGACGTCCTCGCGTGGGTCCGCGCCAACGCGCACCGCGAACCGGAGCTCGCGCGATCGCACCCGCCCGAGCCCGAGCGCGTCGCCACCGTGCGGCTCGACCGCGACGGCAACGTCGCGTCCGCGTCCCGCGCGGGAAGAAACGGCCGCGACGCCGCCGTTTCCTCGCAGACGTCGTATCTGAAGCACGCCCCCGGCGCCGCGGATGCGCACGTACCCAAGGGCGCGCCGGCGTGGAAGGGGTTCAACAAGACGCGGCTGGGAGCGACCAACGTCGCGACGCTCGAGAAGGTGTACGCCGCGGAGAGGTACCCGGACGACGGCATGGTGGACAGCGTGCACCGCGCGACGAAGCTTCCGAGGTCGAAGATCGTCGCGTGGTTTAAGACGAAGCGCGAGGAGGAGAAGGCGGCGAAGCGCGGCGGCGAGAGAAGAGGAGGCGAGAGAGGCGACGAGAGAGGCGGCCGCGGCGGCGGCGGAGGAAGAGCGCGAGACGGCGACGGCGACGGGTTCTACGACCGGCGGGGGCGGGACGACGGCATGCGCGGCGGGGAGATGAAGCGCGACGGGTACGGGAACAAGCCTCAGGCGGAGGGGAGGCGGGACTCGACCTCGGGGTGGAGCGGCGGACGCCGCCGCTGACGCCGTCGCGTGGAGAGCACGTCGTGTTCATCATCAGTCGTTATTTCTGCGTTATTTCGCGGCGAGATAAGATATTTTCCTCGAGTCATCCGATCGCGATCGTCCCGACGGCGACACTCTCACGGCGCGCGACCACGAACCACGCGCGCGTCGTCGTCGTCGTTTACCCCACGAGCGATGGGTATCTTAAGAAACGCGCGCATGGCGTACACCGGCGGCAAGCTCGCGACGAAGCTCGCGCTCCCGTGCGCGGTCGCGAAAAAGCTCTCGTGCTACCTGCCGTCGTTCGTGTACTCGAACGTGCCGTACCAGGCGCGGTACGGCCTGGACGTGCTCGGCATGCTCAACCCGCGAGAGTGGAACGACCTCATCGACATGCTCCTCGCGGAGCTCGACCCGGAGACGCGAGAGCTCGTGAGCCAGTACCGGCCGTATCTTCCGCTCGTGCTGTACTTCGTCGCCGCGATCGCCATCCTGACGCTCGCGACGATCCTCTACGTGGCGTTTCTCGTCGCGAAGCCCATCACGAAACCGATCGCGAAGCTCGCGCTCGCGCCGGTGCTGTCCGCCGTCGGCGCGGTCGCCGCCGCGGCGAAGGGGGGAGCATCGAAACCCGCGACGGCGAAGACGGTGGTGCGCGCGACGAAGGCGGAGGCGCCGGCGCCGAAAGCAGCCGGGGGGAAGAAACCGAAACCCGACGCGTTCGTCGACGCGTGCGACGCGTGGCTCGCCGCGCTCCCGGCGAAAGGCAAGGCCGCGCTCGAGAAAGCGATCGCGTCCGGGGAGGACAGCAAGGCGGCGTTCGTGGCGTCCGCGGAGGCGGACACCGCGAAAGGCCGAGCGGCGGCGAGAGCGGCGCTCCTCGACGCCGCGCGATGAGCGAGACAAAAAACGCGCGTCCGTCGCGACGAGGCCGGAGAAGGGGAGCGCGCCCTCCCGCGGCGGAGGGAGCGTACGGTCGTTGTTACAAGATATTTGTTGTTGTTGTTACAAGATACTAACTTTATTGATGAATGAGATCATCGCGTCGCGCCGTCGTTCGAACTCCGTCGGGGTGGCGCGTCCGGCTCTCGTCGCCGCCTCGCCTCGCCTCACGCGTTGATTTCCTCGTCGTCGTCCGCCGTCTCGTCCAACGCGTCGTCGTCCTCGTCTCGGAGCCGCTCGTGCGTGCGTCCGCGCGCGTACCCTCCCTTCCTCTTCCCCGCGCGCTCGCGATGCAGCGCGTTTCGAGTCAAGACGAGCGCGACGCCGACGCCGAGCAGCGCGCACGCGAGGAGGACGACCACGGTCGCGACGCCGTCGCTCGAGCCGTCGTCGTCGTCCCGACCCGCGCCGTTCGCCCTCTCCCACGCCCTGGGCCCGCCCCCCGCGCCGACCGCGCGGTTCGGACACGCGCGCGCGTCTCTGACGAACGTCGCCGCGTCCACGGCCGCGAGTCGCTGCGCGGAGACGTCGCCCTCGGTCTCGCAGTCTCGACCCCCGGACCCCGTCGGCGCGTACGTCGTCTCCCCCAACTCGTTCACGCCGTCCGACGCCACGCACGCGGTCCTTCGCCACTCCCAACTCGCGTGCGTGGCGTTCAAAATCTCCAGACGCCCCGCGCCGAAGGAGCCCTCCCTGAACGCGCTCCACGCCGGCTGCGGCTCGGACCACGACTGCCCGTACGGACCCTCGTAGTTGCCGCCGTCGCCGACGGTGAGGTGCACGGCGCCGCACGCGTCCTCCTTCCAGTCCCTCACCGGGCGCGACCGCTCGTACGCGTGCACGTGCCCGTTCAGGACGACGTCCACGCCGGCGTCGTACAGAAGCGGCTCGAGCTTCTCCTGCGCGCGGAGCGCTTCCTTGTAGTGCCCCGCGTTGGAGCTGTACCACGGGACGTGGAACATCACGATCACCCACGGCGTCAACGCGCGATCGATCGACGCGAGGTCACCCTTCAGCCACTCGAACATCGGCGCGTTCGACCCGTCGAACCGCCCGGGCGTCACCGGCGCGTAGCTGTTCAGCCCGATCACGTGAGCGATCCCGACGTCGTGCGAGAACCAGTCCTGGGACGCGCTGCCGCTGGCGAGGTACGGCGTCGGATATCGCGCGCGAAACGCCGTCGACTCCACGCCGTTGAGCGTCACGTCGTGGTTCCCGGCGACGACGAGCATCGGGACTTTGGACATCAAAGGCTCCGCGAGCCTACCGAACGTGTCCCACCGCGGCGGGAATCCGTCCGCGTAGGACAAGTCCCCGGTGTGCAGCAGCGCGTGCGGTTTCATCTCCGACAGATGTTTGAGCACCCCGCGGGTGACCTCCGTCTGGCCGGTGTCGCCGACGACGCCGAAGACGACGCCGCTCCCGCGCGCGGCCGCCGCCGCGGCCTCGTCCTCTCTGTCCCTCGCGCGCGAGACGTCCGCGGCGGTGACCGCGGCGGGCGGCACCTGAAACGTCCGACCGCCGGGCGTTTTATCCCCGGGGAGTCTGTACGCCACCGTCTCGCCGCCGACGAGGCCGCCGCGCGCCGTCTCGCCCACGTGCGCGACGTGAATCACCGGCGACGCGTACTGCGCGTCCGGGTTGTTGTACGACAGGCACAGCGCCTTCCCGTACGGCGGGGTCTTGAACCAATCGGGAGGGACGACGTCGTCCGGCCCGCGAATCACTTTATAATTCGCCGCGTCGCGCGGCGTCCACGACGACGTGTTCGCGAGCGCGACGAGATCTTCCACCCTCACCGGGTGCTTCGGGCCCAGCACCGCGTCGACGTCGTTCGGCTCGCCCAGGCATATCTGCGCGGTGTACGCCGACGACGTTATCGCGGCGGCGTGCGCGGCGGGGGCGGCGAGCGCGGCGTCGCGCGCGTCGTCGTCGGCGTCGACGTCGACGCGGACGAACCGCACGACCGCGTCGCGGTCCAGCGCGGCCGCGGACGCCCACACGATCGTCACGACCCCGGGCGCGCGCGGCGCGAGGTGGATTTGCTCTGGCGCGTTCGGGTCCGCGCCTCGCGCGTACGGCGACGCCACGGACGGGTCGTTCAGGTCCACCGCGGGGTGCGCGTCCGGGCGCGCGAATTCGCTCGTGACGCCCCCGCCGGGCGACGACGACGACGACGACGACGACGACGCGTCCCCCGGCGCGGGCGCGGGCGCGTCCGTCGCGGACGCGACGGACGCGAGCGCGAGGAGGAGCGCGAGGAGCGCGAGGAGCGCGCGAACCCGCGCGGCGGTCATCGCGCGACGACGGGGCTCCGCGCGGGGACGCAATGCCGGCGGGGCGCCCGAGATGACGGACGACCGTCGCGCGTCGCGTACGCGACTTCGCCTCGATTCCGAAATCTTCTTGGACGTGACGTTTCGTCTCTCCGATCGTGGTGGCCAAAACGAGCGCACACTCGCTCCGCGCGCTCGAGCCGCGTCGCACGCGTCGCGCGTCGCACGCGACGCGAGGGTCGCTCGCGACCGCTCTTCGTCGCCCCGTCTCGACCGCGCGCGCGCGACTCGCGCGGCCGCCCGTCGCGTCGCGTCCGTGCCGCCGCGCGTCGTCCATTTCCGGACGTTTTCTCTCGTCCTAATCTAATCTGGGGAGGCGCGCCGCATCCGTCGCGCCGTCGTCGTCGTCGTCCGTCCGCGCGACGACCGCGCCGGCGATGACGCGCGCGGCGGGCGCGCCGCGCGCCGCGTTCCCAGAAGACGACGACGCCGCGTCGTCGCCTCGTCGCGACGCCCACGCCTCGAGCTCCCCGCGCGGGCTCCTCGGCGCGGGCCGCGCGATCGGTGGCGGTCTCCTCGGGTTCCTCGGTCGCCGCGGCGAAGCCGCCGCCGCCGCGCGCGCCACCGCGGACCCAGCCGCGACCACCGCGAAAAGCCCAGCCGCTCCCGACGCGCGCGCGCGGTCGTGGGCGGCGGCTCCCGCGCGCCGGTCGTCTATTCTCCCCGCGCGGCGAGCGACCGACGCCGCCGCCGCAGCCGCCGCCGCCGCCGCCGCCGCCGCCGTCGTGCGCGTGCGTGTGGAGAAGCCACCCGGCGCGCCGTCCAACTGGGATCTCCTCAAGAAGAAGACGTTCCTGCAAGGCTCCGAGCACGGCGGCGCGCCGCTCGTCGGCCCCAACTCGGCCAGACGCAGAAGCACGCAGCGGCAGTCCATCGCCAAGCGCAACGTCCTCGCGATGGAGACGCTCTACGTGCCGGCGTGGAAGCAACGCATCTTACGGTTCCTCGACGGGACGCGGTGCACGCTGTTCATGACGCTCGTCACGCTGTGGGCGCTGTTCGGGGACGACGTGCGGTTGATGGCGTTTCACGCGGGGGACGACCCGATGTTCGTCGGGCTCGTGTACGTTTGCCTCGCGTTGTTCTCCGCGGAGATGTGTTTGATGTGCCTCGCGAAGAGAGGATACGTCGGGACGTTTTACTTTTGGCTCGATCTCATCGCGACGTTGTCGCTGTTGATGGACGTTCCCGAGTTCATGGCGCTGATCGACATGGCGCCGTGCGCGATCGAGTCCGACGCGTGGGCGCACGGGTTGCGCGGGCACGACGAGGGCGGCGGCACGGAAGCCACCGCGGACAGCGCGGTGGCGCGCGCGGGGCGGGCGTCGCGAGCGGGGACGCGCGCGGGACGCATCGTGCGACTCGTGCGACTCGTGAGAATCGTGAAGCTGTACAAGACGTGGCAGACGCGTCGACGGAACAGCAAGGACGTCGTCGCGGGGAGTTTGGCGCGGGCGGCGGCGGCGCCGGCGACGGCGGCGACGCCGCCGGCGACGCCGAAGGACAAAGACGGCGCGGCGTCGCTCGACGCGAAGAAAATCGGCGACGCCCCGCGCGCGTCCGACGAAGACGTCGACGAAGAGTTCGCGACGCCTGAGGTGCGTTCTATACACTGGTCCCCATACGACCGCGTCGGCGTGGTGAACGCCGATCCTTAAGGATTTTTCCCGGCGCTTCTCTCCGCCCACCCCTCGCTTTCAATACCCGCCCTCGGCGCCTTTCAACTCCAACTGACGCCTATGAACTCCACCCCGACATCGCTTTGTATGGAACGACCCGGAGACGAGAGTCGGCCAACGCCTGTCCGACCTCACGACGAGACGCGTCATCGTCGGCGTCCTCGCGATGCTGTTCTGCCTCCCGTTGTTCGACATCCACACGTACCCGGAGTGGATCGGCGCCGCCGCGTCGTTGTCCGAGGGCGGTCTGAAGATGATCCACAACCTCCTCGTCGTGAACGGCGCGTCGAGCGCGGGGTTCTACGACGCAGTGAACGATTACGAGGACGGCACGGACGGTCTGTACGCGCTCGTGCTCAACGGGACGTCGTACGCCGACCACGCGAACGTCTCTTTCACGCTGAGCGGTCTGTCGCACCGCGCGCTTCGATGCGAGGAGTTCATTTACACGACGTACGAGCGCGAGGACGACGTCGGCGACGCGATGTCGTTTGCGTTTTTCGACGTGCGCTATTACAGCGTCCTGACCGCGGCGCTCAACTTATGTCGGACGACGTTCGTGTGCGTCGTCCTCGCGCTCGGGGCTCTGCTGTTCAGCAAGGACGCGAACACGCTGGTGCTGAAGCCGATCGAGCGGATGGTGAAGAAAGTCCGCGAGGTGAGCGAGAATCCGCTGCGGAGGTTCGAGGTGAACGACGGCGGCGACGCCGCCGGCGCGACGCAGATGGAGACGCGGCTGCTCGAAAATTCCATCGCGAAAATTTGCGGCCTTCTCGCGGTCGGGTTCGGCGAAGCCGGGTCCGCGGTCATCGCGGAGAACATGAAGCGCGGCGGCGAGATCGACCCGATGATCCCCGGGAAGAAAGTCTGCGCCATCTTCGGCTTCTGCGACATCAGGCAGTTCACGGACACGACCGAGGTTCTGCAAGAGGGCATCATGGAGTTCGTGAACACGATCGGGAAGATCGTGCACATGGAGGTGCATCTGCACGGCGGCAGCGCGAACAAGAACATCGGCGACGCGTTCCTTCTCGTGTGGAAGTTCCCGAAAGACATCACCCTTCACGACGTCGAGGCGCCGCACCTCACGACGAAAGAGAAGCGCGAGCAGATCGCGGTCGTGGCGAACAACGCGCTCGCGTCGTTCGTCGTCATCATGGCCGGGCTGCGAAGAAGCGCCAAGTTGAACACGTACCGAAACGACACGCGTCTGAACGCGCGGCTGCCGAACTTCGAGGTCAAGATGGGGTTCGGTCTACACGTCGGGTGGGCGATCGAGGGCGCGATCGGGTCGGAGTACAAGGTGGACGCGTCCTATCTCTCCCCGAACGTGAACATGTCCGCGCGTCTGGAAGCGGCGACGAAGCAGTTCGGCGTGCCGCTGCTGTTGTCCGAAGACTTCGTGCACATCTGCGGCGAACGCGTGCGCGCGCAGTGCCGGCAGCTCGACGTCGTGACCGTGAAAGGCAGCGCGTTTCCGATGGGCATATACACGTACGACGTGAACTTGGACGAAGTCCCGCAGCCTGGGGACGACTCGACCCGCGACCCGACCGCGGCGTCCGTGGAGCTCGAGTCGAACTCGTTCCAGAGCTACGAGGACGAGTTCGAGGAACACCCGGACATCGTCGCGCTTCGACGCGGCGTGACCGAGACGTTCTTATCCGAGTTTAAACGCGGGTTCGATCTGTATCGCGCCGGGGAGTGGGGAGACGCCGCGGCGGTGCTGCGAGAGACCGCGCGCGGGTTCGGCGGCGGCGAGCGCGGGGACGACAGAGAAGACGGCCCGTCGTTGAGTTTGTTGAGAGTCATGGAAGCGCACGGGTGCGAGGCGCCGCGGGATTGGAAAGGGTACCGCGAGCTCACGGAGAAGTGATTTATTCTACGTATAAGATATTCATTCTATCGTCTGCGCTATCGTGTGTACAGTATCACCACATACATAAGTTACCTCGCACCTCCCGCGCCCGTCGCCCCGAGCGGGGTGTCGTCCAGCTCGTCCGCGCCGACGCTTCCGTCGAGAGCGTAGTTGACGAAACTGCTCATGAACACGGTCTCGTCCAGGTTCAACGTCGCGTGCCACCACTGATCCGGGAAGTACACCGCCTCGCCCTCGCGCACCGTGCACTCGAGCATCGTCGCGTGCGTCGCCGCCGCCGTCTCTTTCGTCGCGTACCGCTCCGGCACGTTGACCCACGCGCCGTCGTCGTCCGCGGCGGGGACGCGTCTGTCCTCGCCGAGCCCGAGCGCCCACTCCAGCGCCGTCGCGTTCGGATCGAACCTCGGCTTCGGCTTGGGCGGCGAGAGCCACCACCGCTTCCTCCCCACGACGCTCTCCGAGAACCCCGGCCCGTGGACGTGTAGCGGCACGCCGCTGTGGGGCCCGCCGACGCCGAACGAGCGCGCGACATCCGCGGCGTTTGGAACGAACGGCGGTCGGACGTACGCGTCGAAGTGCGGCGCCCACGTCTCGTGGTCGTGATCGCCGAACCAGTACAGCGTCGCGTCTCCGCGCGAATTCGGGCGCTGCGGCGCGAGGCGCGTGCGCACGTACGTTCGCAGCGGCTCCGCGGTCTTCTCGTAGCTGTGCGTGTTCGCGGTGGAGAGCGTGATGTTCGCGTCGCCCCACCTGGAGAGGAGCGCGTCCTTCGCGCAGAGCTCGCGGAAGGCGGCGTTCCTCGCGCGCATGCCCGTGAGCACGACGGGTTTGCGATCCTTGTACGTGGACGTGAACGTCGCGAACGACATCTCGGCCGCGTCCACGCGGTCGATCGTGCACGGCCCGTCCATCGGGCTGTCGTATCGCTTCCACCCGTGCGAGTCCGTCGGCGAGCACGACGCGCGTCCGTCGGCGGCGGCGTCGTCGTCCGCGGTCGCGGCGCACGCCCTCGTCTCCTCCGCGGCGGCGACGACGACGAGCGCGCGCGCCGCGAGGAGGACGAGCGCGACGAGCGCGACGCGCGCGGCGCGCATCGCGCGCGCTGGAGGGAGTGCGGTGGACGATGACCGACGTTTTGTTTGCCCCGGCCGCCCACTAAGACGAGTACCGCCACCCGCTGCCGCCGATCAGTTTGACCGGCGCGAGCGCACGCCGCGCGGGAGCCGGGACGATGGACGACGCGGCGACGAGCTACCTGCTCGTCTTCACCGCGAGCTTCCTCGCGAACGCGGCGATCCGCCTCGTCGGCGACGCGTGCCTCCCCTCGCTCGTCGGCCGCGCGCGATGGAACGCGCTGACGCCGTCGCAAAAGTACGCGCTCGCGCTGACGCCGAACTCGATGTTCAACTCCCTCCTCGCGCCCGCTCTCGTGTTCCCGGCGCTGACGCGGACGCCGCCGCTGACCAAGCGAGGGAAGTTCGCGGTGATCACGCCCTCGGTGGACGGAGACTCCTCGAACGCGTGCGCGGTCGCGATAGGCTTCATGGCGTACGATCTCGTCTCCATGCTGTGGAACTACGAAGCGTCCGTGCGATCGAACGGGAAAGGGCTGTTCCACCTCTACGTGTGGCATCACGTCTTATCCATCTTGTTCTGGCCCGTCGCCATCTTAAATCGCGCGTTCGTGTACTTCGTGAACTGGTTCATACTCTCCGAGCACAGCAGCTTCTGGCTGTCCCTGCGAGGGTCGATGCTGACGCTGGGGACGATAAACACCCCGGCCGGGCTGTTCGTCCAGCTGGCGTTCGTGGTTTCGTTTTTCGGAGCTCGCGTCGCCGTCATGCCGGACCTGTACCGGTCGTACGTGAACGCGGACTGGGCCGCGGTGCCGGGATGGCAGGCCACCATCGCGGCGTGGACGGTGCCGATCCCGTCGATGCTGAACGCGTACTGGGGGTTTCTCATCGTGAAGTCGCTCGCGAAGGTGGCGCTCGGAGGAGGAGGGAAGAAGAAGAAGACGACGGGCGCGGGGCCCGAGACGCGAGCGCGCGGGACCGCGGCGCCGATGGGCAGCCCGAAGCAGGAGTGACGTAACGTAAGACGCGCACTGTACCTAACGAAACGATTCTTTTTCTTTCTTTTCTTCGTTCGCGCGTCGCTCGTCACACGTTTTCCTCGGGACCGCACGAGCGCGCGCCTTGCACGTCGTCGTACGCCGCGACGCCGCGCCACCGGAGCGGGAGCCCGTCCACCGGGGACACGATCCCGTCGCCGCTGAACGCGAGTCTATCCTCTCGCTTCGCCGCGATCGTGCGGTCGTGCCGCGCGGAGTCGACGTTGCACTCCACGGCGACCGCGGCCGGGGGCACCCCGCCGCGTCTCGCCGCGGAGGAGACGGTTCTCTCCGCGAAATCCACGCCGACGCGGTCGACGAACGCGCGCGTCGACCGACGTGAGCCGACGCCCCACGCGCCCTTCATCGCGACCGCGTCTTCGGGGTCGGACGTCGCGCTGTCCAGGTCAGGCTCGCCGATCAGCTGAAGCACCCTGCGCTGCGACTGAAGGTTGAGCTCCTCGCGCTCGACGAGCATCGCGGGGTCGCCGCGACCGGCTTCGAACGGATCGCCGTACATCATCCGGCCGGCGCGGCGGTCTTGCGTCACCGCGCTCGATCGAAACGTCGGGTCGTAGCACTGCCTCAGCGGGCAGCGGCGCGGGAGCTCGAGGTCCCAGCCGCGCGTGAAGAGTCGCGCCCCGAGCGAGAGCTCCTCGCCGAGGTACAGGAACGGCGCGTGCGGATCCGACGGCGCGTCGCGGATCAGCGCCTCGGCGGGCGCGAAGACGAAGTTCGGGTTGGGCACCGGGATGACGCCCGCGTCGGGGATATGAATCGTCGCCCCTCGCGCGATTCGAACCGCCGCGGGCTTGGGGAGGCGCTCGCCGAAGCTCTGCATCCCGACCGCCGCGATCGTGGGCGCGTCCGCGTCGACGTCGTTCCCGTCGTCGTCGTTCCCGTCGTCGTCGTCGTCGTCCCCGCGGCCGTACAGAGGGAGGTACCCCGCCACCTTCGCGGTGACCGGGTCGTCGCCGTCGTACACCGCCGCCTGTCGCATCCTGTACCCGAGCGGGTACCCGGTCAACACCGTCGTCCTCGATCGACGCTCCCCGCGAATATCGCTTAAAAGCGTCTCGTCCCACCCGCGGTCGAACCGCGTCCGCGCGTCGACGCGCAAGACGTACTCCTCGCCGCCCCACAGGCGGTCGGCGAGGTGCCGCGCGTAACACGGGCCGTCGTCGCCGTCCCACCGCTTGTGCGTCTCTCTGACGTGGCTCGCCCACGCCCACTCGTTCGCCGCGTCCGAAGTGGGCGCGAGCGCGGGCGAGGACGAGGACGAGGGCGGCGATTGGCGCTTCTGCTTCTCGGCCATCTCGGCGAGCTTCTTCGCGTCGTGGAGGGACGCGAGCGCCGCGACGCCGGCTTTCCCGTGCCGCTTAGGGTCGTTCCATACAAAGCGATGTCGGGGTGGAGTTGAAAGGCGTCAGATGGAGTTGAAAGGCGTCGAGGGCGGGGATTGAAAGCGAGGGGTGGGCGGAGAGAGACGCCGGGCAAAGTCCTTAAGAATCGGCGTTCACCACGCCAACGCGGTCGTATGGGGACCAGTGTATAGAACGCACCTTCGCCTCCACGTCGTCGCACGCCGCCTGCGCCTCCCTCTGGACGTCCATGCACTCGGTCAGGTACTTCCGCTGGCCCTCCTCGTCCTTTATCTTCGCCGCCTCTCGCTCGATCGCGTACGCGAGGGGCGCCATGTCGCGATGCATGCGATCGATCACGACCGGCGCGGACGAGGAGGAGGGCGGTCTCGGGAGCTTATACCGCCACGAGACGCCGACGAAGACGCGCTCCGGTCGCGTCGCCTTGGCGAAGACGTCGCGCAGCGTGAACTGCGCCTCCGGGTCGCGATACACGCACACGGAGACGAAGATCTTCGGGGGCGGGGGGGAGTCGTCGTCGCGCGTCGGTTCGTCTTCCCCGTTCGTCGCGTCGGCGTCGGTTCGTTTCCCCTCCTTCTTCGCCGCGAGCGCGTCGCGCAGCGCCCGCGCGCCGTCGTCGTGCCGCCACGCGTCGAGCGCGATGGCGTCGAACGCGTCGTGCACGCGTTCGAGCTCCTCCGGCTCGCCGCCCTTGTCCGGGTGGTTGATCCGCGCTTCTCTTCGATACGCCGCGCGGACGTCGTCCTCTCCCGCGCCGAGAGGGAGGCCGAGGACGTCGTACGCGGATCGCAGCGCCGGGTCGTGGCCTCGCGCGCGCGTCGGCGGGGAGAGGTCGCGCCAGCCGCGCGCCCACCACGCTGACTCGTCGTCTTCGTCTTCGGCGGTCGCGGCTTCGGTCGCGGCGCGGCGGCGTTCGAGCTTGCGGCGTTCCATCGCCGCGCGCGCGGCGTTCGACGGCATCGCGGACGGCGGCGGCGGCGACGACGACGACGACGGTTCGGCTCCGTCGCCGTCGCCGTCGCCTTCGTTCGACGACGCGTCGTCCTCGGACGTCGCGTCGTCGTCGGACGCGACCGCGCCGGGCTTCGGCATCGTCGCGGGCGCGTACGACCCCGGCTCCGTCAGCGGGAGGCAGCACGACGTGCACGACGTCATCTTCGCGTTGCACACGTTCCCGCACATCTTGCACATCTTGTGCGTGAACGTCTCGTCCGCGCGCGCGGCGGCGGCGTCGGCGTCGTCGTCGCGACCGTCGGGGTCACGGAAGATCGCGCCGAGGCCGAGCGCGTTCAGCAGCGGCGCCTCGAGCCGACGCGCGCGCGGGGGGGGCGGCGGCGGCTTCGCGTCCGCGGTATTCGCGTCCGCGGGAGGGTCATCGCGAGCGCTCGCCCACGAGGGGCGCTTCGCTTGCGTCGGCGCGGGCGTGAACGTCATGTCTCGCGCGGCGTCGGAGTGTGAGATGACGGACGGGAGGCGAAGCGTTACGCGAGCACCGGCCGGACACGCTCTTCTGCCATCATCATTTTCATCGGTCATTTGAAAGGAATATCGCGATGAACTGTGAAATGTTGAAACCGAGAGATGGGTGAACCGTGTCAGATTTGAACCTGAGGTTCCGTCGCGACTAAACTTCAGTGTGAAAGCTCTCGCGCTTCTTGAGGCGTCGCCCGCCGCGTGCATCTCCCTCTTTTCTGCACGCGTTCGCACGTCCACACGTCGAACCGGGAATCATGGCGACTCAGTCGGTGCGTGTGCACCTCTCGCGCGTCCCTCGCGCGCGTTGGAGAACGCCGCGCGTGCCACCGCGCGTCGTTTCCGCGCGCTCCGCGGAGAAAACCCTAAATCTTCTTCTCGCGCGATGCCGCTGCCGTCCCCGTCCATCCCGCTGACGCCTCCGCTCCCCTCCGTCGATCCTCCATCCCCAGGTCCAAACTTTCGGTCGCAAGAAGACCGCCGTCGCGGTGGTCCACTGCAAGGCTGGCAAGGGCATCATCAAGTTCAACGGTGCGTACCACGGCGGATCCGGCGCGCGCGACGGGCGCGAAAAACATCGCCAGTAGTAGCTTAGGGTTCAAGGCGGACGGATGGAGACGCGCGTGTGGCGCCGCTCGCGCGCCGCTCGCGCGCTCCTCCGCCTCGCGTAGTCCGCGCGCGTCTCTAGCGGACGCATGGGGTGTCGCACGGCGCCGACGCGGGGCGATCCGTCCCGCGGAAGCGCGCGTGCGCGCGCCATCCCGCGGAGCGCGCGTCGTCGCGGCCGCGGGGTTTTTTCCTCCAACCATCCACCGTCGCCGCGAAGGCCCGTCCGTCGGGCTCTCGACCCCGAACATCGTCTGACGGTTCCACCCCCCACACACACACACCCCGCGATCATAAAACAGGCGCCCCCATCGAGCTCATCCAGCCCGAGACGCTTCGCATCAAGGCGATGGAGCCGGTGCTTCTCCTCGGCAAGCAGCGCTTCGCGAACCTGGACCTTCGCATCCGCGTGAAGGGCGGCGGGCACGTGTCTCAGATGTACGCCGTGAGGCAGGCGATCGCCAAGGCTATCGTGGCGTACTACCAGAAGTACGTCGACGAGCAGAGCAAGAAGGAGCTCAAGGACGCGCTCCTGACGTACGACCGCACGCTTCTCGTGGCGGATCCCAGGCGCATGGAGCCGAAAAAGTTTGGCGGTCGCGGTGCGCGCGCCCGCTTCCAGAAGTCTTACCGTTAGGTGCGGTGTCCACGCGGTGTGGATACTTGGTCTGGAGCGGGGGGTTGGCTTAGCTGACGAATTGGAGGGTGTTATCTTACGATAAATCAAACTAAACGACGCGCGTCCTCGTCGCGATCTCTCCTCCGCGACCCCGCGCTGAACGCTCGAAACGTCGAAGTTCCCGCGCTAATTCTAGACGAAGAGAATAACGATCGTGGTGTTACTTCCGCGACACTCCTCGCGGCGCGACGCTACTTCGCCCAGCGCGCGAGCGACTCCCGATATCGCACGTCGTAGATGCGCTCTCGCGACGCGAGCGCTGCTGCTCGGTAGCTCAGCACTCGGCGTCGGACGACGAGAGAGGACGAAGAAGGCGAGATGTCACCGCCGTGGCGCCCCGTCGCCGAGGCGCGAGCGCTGTCCCAGATCGTGAGCCCGCGGGTTCGCTTCCTGTGCGTCGACGCGACGCCGCGCCACGTCCTCCTCGGCGCGAACACCGGCACCGTGTACGTCTTCGCGAGACACGCGGACGACGTCGACGGCAAGCTGCGCTTCGTCACCGCGGTCGCGCCGGATCCGGACATCCCGTCGCTTCGAACGAACGCGGTGCGACGCGTCGCGCTGCATCCGAACGGGTGGATGTGCGCGTGCGCGTACGAGGACGGCATGACGCGCGTGTGGGCGATCCCGGACGTGAACGCGGCGTCGACGCCCAGGAGAAGCGAACGCGGCGGGGTCGTCGCGAGCGTCGAACCCGGGACCCCGGGGATGGAAACCTCCGAAGACGACGAAGTCACGACGCTGGCGTGGTCCCCGGACGGGTCCACGCTCGTCGTCGGGGACAGGAGCGGGAGGGTGCGATGCACCGGTGGGTTCGACTCCCAGAGCTTGGACGAACACGAATGGCGACTTCAGTCGCGCGGAGGAACGAGACGCACGTTGGGCCTCAGACTAAAAGGCGGCGCGGTCGCGTCGCTCGAAGGCGTCGAGCGCGGCGCCGACGGGGAACGTCGGATGACGGCGACGACGGCGGATGGGTCCGCGCACGGCTTGCGTTGGGTGCTTGGGAATGAAGGCACCGCCTTCGATCTTCGCGTGGACGACGCCGCGACATCGCGCCAGGGGTTTCGCGGCGTGGATCTCGTTCGTTCGCACGCCGGTCGCGACGTCAGGAGGAGGTTAGCGGCGTGCTACGACGCGTTGGGGGGGTCCGCCGGTTTCGCGAGGGACGGGAGAGGGAGAGGTTTTTTTCTCAGAGACGGCGGCGTGTGGTGCGCGAAGACGCCGACGACGACGCTGGAGGCGGAGATGAAACTCGCCGCGCTCGAGGAGGCGGTAAGGACGCTCGCGAAGACCGCGCCCGTCGTCCACGCGGACGCCGCGGCGCTGCCGCCGCGGCATCCGTCGCTCCCGGTGGTGCCGCCGGTGTCGCCGATCGCGGCGGCGGCCGCGACGTCGAGGGGCGGAAGCGTCAAGAGTTTCAGCACCGTGAGCCGGTCGTCCTCTGGCGGGTCCTTGGACGAGGAGTACCCGAGCGCGCAGACGTCCGCGGGGATCTTCTTCTATAACCCGAACCGGAAGACGGACGCGGGGAACGCGAAGGAGAAGAAGAAGGAGGGCCGGAAGAAGAAGTCGACGGTGGAACTGAGTTAGTTTTTGGTTTATTTTTAAGCGAGCCGAGTAGTAGCTAGATCGTCCCGACCATTCGTTCGATCGCGGCGATCATGTCCAAGTTCTTCTTGATGTCCGCGTCTTGCCTCGCGATCTCCTCAGCGACTCTCGGGTCGGTGATCGGCCTCGCGCGGACGTCCGCCGCTCCCGCGTCGAGCGGCGGGCGCCTCGGCGGGAACAAATCCCCCACCGCGTCCGCGCGTCGTCTGAGCTCCTCGAGCTTCGCCTGGAGCAGCGGCAGGTCCTCCCCGGCCGCGTTGAGCGTCGTCGCGAACGCCTTCTCCGCGCGCGTCAGCGGGTGCGGGAGGTTCCGCTCCGCTTTCGTCAGCGCGCGCAGCCTCGCGCGGATCTCCTCGTGCTTCTCCCGGGCCTGCTCCAGCTGCTCCGCCAAGTTTTCCCTGCGCGCCGCGATCGCCTCGAGTCCCTCTCGCACCGCTGCCGCCTCCGCGCGCTGCCGCTTGATCTCCGCGGCGAGACGAACAGTATGCCGCCGCGTCGCCGCGTGCACTCTGTGCGCGTATCGCAGATGCCGCTCCTTCAGCCCCGCGGCCGCGGTCGCGAGCGCGGCGTTGCCCTCCACCGTCCCCGGCTTGAGACCCGCGGCGTCCGCGGGCGGCGCGAACGGCCCTCCCCCCGGTCCCGCCGCGAGCGCCCTCAGCTCCGCGCTCGCCTCCGCGGCCGCCCTCGTCGCCCTCGCCCTCGCGGCCGCATTCGCGTCCTCTCTCTTCGTCGCACCATCCGCGTCGTCCACGCCGACGGGGAGCGGCGGCGGCGGGTGCAGCCCTTTACTCGCGCCGCGCGCGTCGACGGCGACGAGCAAGCCCTCCGCGAGCGGGTCGCCGACGGCGGCGACGCCGAGCAGCGCGTCCTCGCCGTCCACGAGCGTCGACACGATCGGCAGCGAGAGCTCCCCGCCGCCATTACCGCCGCCGTCGCCGCCCGCGGACTCGTCGTCCACGGCGCCCTCGACCGCGTGTAACCACGTCAGCGTGACCGAGTGCACCGCGCCGCCCGCGGCGCAGTACACGCGTTCGCGGCACGCCGGGTCCCAGGACGCGCGCACGAACGGCGCGAGCTCGTTCGCCGCCGCCGCAATTCGCGACGCGTGCGAACGCATCGTGGACTCGCCGGAAACGAGCTGCACGCGGTCGATCGCGAGGAGCGGCGGGAGCGACGACTCGTCGTAATCCGTCACCACGGGCGTCAGCGCCGTCGGCGGCCCGCCCGAGAGCGTCGCCTCTTCGATCGCGGCGGCGTCGTCGTCGGGGTTCGTCGCCGCCCACCCGGGCGCGGGCTCCGAGGGCAGGATGAGGATGTCGAGCGTCGCGGAGACGCGTCCGGCCGCGGACGTCGACGTCGACGCCGAAGCCGCGCGTTGGTGCGCCACCGCGAGCAGCGCGCCGCCGCCTTCGCCCGCGGCGAACGGCGCCGCCGCGAGCGACCGCGCGACGACGCCGCGTCCGAGCATCCCGCCGCCGCCGCCGCCGCCGCCGTCGTCGTCGTCGCCTTCGCACGGTCCGGTGCCCAGCGGCAGTGGACCGCGAAGCGCCGCGGCGACGCCCTGGAGCGTCGCCCTCTTCGCGGAGACGGTCCTCCCCGTCCACCCGTCCCCGGCGGCGTCGCCGTACGTCTCCTCGCCGCCTCGGCCGTCGTCGTCCGAGTCCGCGGCGTCGTCGTCGACGTCCGGGTCCGACGCGTCGTCGCCGTCGTCGCCGTCGCCGTCGTCCGACGCCGACGCGCCGCCGGACTCGCCGCCGGACCCGGACACGGACCCGGACCCGCGCGGCGGCGGAAATGGCGGCCCGCCGCGCCGCCTTCTTCGCCGCGTCCTTCGAAGCGTCGGGAACATCCCCTCCAACCACGCCTCGGAGTTCGCGTCGTCGCACTGCAAGCTCTCGAGCGTCACGCGCGGGTACCTCGCCCCGTACGGCGCGAACGGGCACAGCGTGTAGACGTCGCCCTCGCGTCCGAGGAGAATCAGCGACAGCGCGCCCCATCCGTGCGGCGGCGCGAAGTCAAAGTCGACAATCTCCGGGCGGAGCGGGAACGGCCCCGGCGCCGGCCCGCGTCCCCACGGGTCTAAACGGAACGCCTGCTCGATCTCGCACCCGGCCGCGGCGTCGAACACGTGCAGCGTGCCGTCGCTGAGGAGGACGACGAGATGCGAATCGCTTCTCGGGTGCCAACTCGCTCTCAACACGCGAACGCTCGCGTGCGACGCGAACCGGTCGACGAGCAGCGAGACGACGCGGCAGCCCGGGTCTCCGGCGTCGCGGCGCTCGAGCGTCGTCGCCGCGCGCAGGGTGACGACGGACAGCGCGGAGGACGGGGGGATGGGGTCGGTTTGGGCGTCGCCGGCGGCGCGCAGCGCGTGTCTCAGGCCGCCGATCGCGGCGAAGTGCCCGGACGGGGAGACGGCGATCGTGCGCGGTTCGAAATCCAGCGGAGGGTCTGGAGCGTACTCGCGGACGGACTCCCTCAAGAACGCGCTCGCGTCGTCGTCGTCTTCGTCGTCGTCGTCGTGAGCGCCGTCGCCATCGCGCGCGCGGAACGCGGCGTTGACGTGCCGCGCCGCCGCCGCGCGCGTGACGCCGTCCGCGCCGAGGGCGTACAGCACGCCTCGGCCGTCCTCCGCGAGCGTGCTCGGCGCGGGCGACAGCGACGGGTCGATCCTCTCGCCGTCCGCGCGCGCGCATCGCGACAGGAGCGCGTCCATGGCGGCGTCTGGTTCTGGTCTGATGACTAGGGCGAGCGCGTCTCGCTCTCGCGCTTATTTACGCGAGCTTCGGGCGGTCTGGCTTCCCGGCCGCGCCGTCGCCGTCGCCGCCGTCGGAGGAGGAGGAGTACTTGCGCAGCACCCAGCGCAGATCCTCGCGAGATTTCCTCACGATCAGCTCCACGCGCGCGGCGTCGTCCTCGTCCCTGTGCGCGACGAACTTCTCCCGCGCGACGACGGCGTAGTAGTCTTGCGCGTTCGGCGGGAGTTTCCGGAGCGCGCGACGGACTTCGCGGTAGAAGCGCAGGCCCGAGCTGCTCATCAACTCGAGAGCGCCCGCGGCAGTGATCGATCGTCCCCAGCCCGCTTGATGCGCCGTGTAAAGAAGCGCGGGTTTGAACAGAAAAAGCGCGCGCGCGCACTCTTCGTCGCGACGCGACGCCTCGCGGCGAAGCGACGCGCGGCGGATGGAGGCGCGCGGCGACGCCTCTCGCGGCGACCCCCTCGCGGACGCGGAGGAGGGCGGGGACGTGTGGAAAGCCCTGGACGGCATCTTCGCGGACATGGACGCGCGGGGGCCGGGGAGCGGCGGCGAGGAGCACGACGCGCTCGCGGACACCGTCGAGGCGCTGCGAGGGCTGCTCGACATGCACGCGCAGCTGAGGTCGAAGTCGCTCGCGCTCGCGGCGAAGAGGGTGGAGATCGTGCGCGAGCGAGACGCGGCGTTGGACCGCCTCGCGAGGCTGACCGCGGCGGGGGAGCGCGGGAGGCGCGACCGCGCGGACGCGAACGGACGCGCGGAGCCTGAGGCGATCTCGGGATCTCATCGTGCCGAGGGAAAACGTCCGCGCTCGCCGCCTCCGCGTGGTAGACGACCGGGGACGAGCCCGACGTGATCGACTCGACTCGACTCGCGCATCGATCGACGCCGTGACGACAACGCTGTCTGTAACAACATATAAACTTACTCTAGTAGCCTACGCGTGAGTGACGCGACGTCCGGTCGCTCACTTCTCCGTCGTTCGCGTCAGCGCGCCGAGAACGTCCGGCGGCGGCGGAATAGGCGGCGTCGCCTTGGCGCTGTTCGCTCGAAGACGCCGCGCCTTGGCTCGCAGCGCCTCCGTCCGCTTCGCCTCCCTCGCGGTCCGCTCCGCGCGGTTCTCGTCAACGCACGCCGCCCTCGATGCCGCCGTGGGCTTATCCACGCACCGCGTCACGGACGTCGCCTCCGCGTTCACGTCTCGGACGACGTCCGCGGCGTCGGACGCGGCGTCGGCTGCGATTTCGGCGGCGTCGCGGACGCGCCTTTCCGCCTCCCTCGCGGGCGCGGTTATCGCGCTCGTCACCCCGCTCGCGACCGTCTCCGCGCGTCTCCTGATCGCCTCCGCGCGGTCGCGCTCCGCCTCCTCCGCGGCCAGTCTCTCCATCTCGCTCTTCACCTCCATCGACCGTCTGTACGCCTCGTCGGAGAACCCTTGAACGCGCTTCACGCTCGGGTCGGCGGCGCGTTGCAACGCGGCGATCTGATTCGTCGCGTCTCGAAGCGGCCGCGGGAGCGCGGGCTTGAGCGCGTCCGGGAGGACGTTCACCCCGGACACGATGATCGCCGCGAACCCGGCGACGAGGAAGTACGGGGACAGGAACACCACGCACAGCGCGAGGATGACGCCGCTCGTGACGGTCGGGTTGTCGCGAACTTCTCGAATCGCGGCGGCGGCGACGGCGGAGGTCTCCGCGGGGTGCTGCGCCGCCGCGGCGGCGACGACGAGCACGATCGCCGGCGCGAGCACGAACTTGACGAGCAGCTCGGAGGCTTTCGGGATGACGAGGTACGCGCTGACGCTCACCGCGACCGCGGCGATCGGGTTGCTCAGGACGAGCCGCAGGAACTCCATCCGCGTGGACGGCACCTCCAGGTTGGAGAGGCCGTCGAGCGCGACGCGCAGCGAGGTGGAGACCTCGCCAAAGTCCGGGAGGTCGGGGAGGGAGACCGTGACGTCCCTCGCGGACGCGGGCTCGACGACCGCGCACATCGCGAGCAGCGCGCACGACCCGAGCGCGGTCTTCGAGAGGTGGTCCGCGGAGGGCGACGACGGCGACGGCGCGGCCGCGCCCGCGCGCGCGGGCGGCGGATCGACCGACGGTTGAGATCTCCTCGCGCGCTTCGCCGCGGCGGCCGCGGACGCGGCGACGACGCGCCGGAGGGCCCTCCGTCGCGGCGCGTCCAGCGCGCGGACGGACCTCCCGGAGATGGTCGCGCGCGCGGACGCGACGGGGAGCGGACGCATCCTGCGTGCGTGCGACGCGCGCGCGCGCCTCGAGCCGTCGGGCCGAGGTTCGCGCGAGTTGTAGGGAGGAGAACCACAAGCGGCGGATCCTCCATCTGTCGTGATGCGGATGCGGTCGGTCGAAATCTACGCGCGCGGTCTACAACTACAGTACAGACGCAGACATCGCTTCATCACGTGTAACACACACACACTTGCGGCGACGCCGGCGGGCGCATGGCGGCGACGTTCTCGCGCGCGCGCGCGCGGGCGGCGTTCCCGCGCGTCTCCATGACGACGGCGCGCACGCTCGTCGTCCTCGCCGCGGCCGCGATCTGCGTCTTGGCGCGTCCAACGTTCGTCCTCGCGGACGGCGTCGGCCGCGATCGAGGCGCGGTGGCGAATCTCGCGGTCGAGCCCGCGAACGATTTCGCGTACACGACGACCGCGGAGTCCCCCTCGGGTCCGAAGTACGCGAACGCGCGACTCGAGCACGTCCGCCCGGACGAGCGCGTCCCCGAGCCGCTCGTGTCCATCTCCCCGATGGATCTCGACTTCGGCGGCCCGACGCTGTGCTCCGTCGCGTCCTCGCACGTCACGGTGATGAACAAAGATCCGACGAAGGCGCTCAAGGTCACGTCCGTGACGACCGATCACCTCGCGTTCCAGCCCGCGAACTTCACGCCCGTGGAGCTGCCGCCGATGGGCCGCGCGCGCGTGAAGATCGCCTTCATCCCTCGCGCGTTGGGCGCGTCGCACGCGTCCTTCATGGTGCACACGTCCGTGGGCGCGTTCATCGTCCGCGCCAAGGCGAACGCGGTCGAGTCCCCGTACAAGGTGCACCCGCTCGTCGGCGCGCAGATCCAAACCGGCGTCCCGCACGTCTACAGGCTCCACGTGCACAACCCGCACGCGACGCCGCTGACGGTCACGTCGGTGGACACCCCGGACGACTTCATGTCGCTCGCGCCCGCGGGCAGGGACGAGCGCGACCACTCGAGCGCGTTTGACGCGGAGACGGAGTACGAGTTACAGCCGGACGGCGCGACGTATTTGAAGAAGGAGCGGACGTATGACCGGTCGATCTGGGAGATCGAGCCGGGGGAGACGCGCGCGATCGTCTTGGTGCGCGTCGACGCGATGCACGACGGCGCGCACGAGGGGCACGTGAGGGTGAGCATGGAGCACGGAGAGGCGGCGGACGGGTCGATGCGAGACGACGGCGGCGGCGGCGGCGGCGGCGGCGACGACGGAGGAGGAGTGGGGGGATTCGAAGGATTCGAAGACGAAAACGCGACGGCGACGCGGCGGACGCGCGCGGGTTCGGGTTCGGGTTCGATCGACGCGAGGAGGGTCGCGCGCGCGGAGCTGCACATCCCGGTGCACGCGCACGCGAGCCCGACCGGGGTGTTCGCGTCCCCGGATCGGATCGATTTCGGCGTCGCGACGCGGCGCGTGGACCGCCTGAGGACGTCTTTGTCGCTGTTCAACGGCGCGGACCGGCCGACGCGAATCTTGGACGTGCACACGCGCCCGGCGGACCCGTCGTTCCGATGGCGCTACGACAAGGACGCGCTCATCGCCCCGGACGCGAGCGCGCTGAACGCGATCGAGTTTACGTACAGCGGCAAGCTCGCGGGGGAGAGGACCGGAAACGTGTTCGTGAAGATGGAAGGGCAGCGGAGGCCGATCGTCGTTCCGTATCGCGCGAGGGTGTTTCACGGGAAGCTGCAGATCGACGACGCGGAGGTGAGCTTCATCTCCCCCGATGAGGATGAGGGCGGCGACGGGCCGTTCGACGCGATCTCGAACGTGGTGACGGTGAAGAACAAGTTCCCCACGCCGATCAAGTTTCTCTCCGCGAAAGTGACGCGGATCGAAGGCGTGGACGACGATAAGATCGCGGACGATAAGATCGCGTCGTTCGACGTCTCCGACGTGGACTTGGGCGAGATCGTCCTTTCCGAGGGTACGCTGTCCCCGTTCACGCTCGAGTGGACGCCGACGCGCGCGGGCGCGTCGTTCACGGCGATTCTCGCGTTCGAGACGGACGTCACGACGCTGGAGGTTCCCGTGAGGGTGTACGACGGGAAGCTGACGTGCGTCGAGGACGACGCCGCGATCGCGATCGCGGCGTCGATCGAGTCCGAATCCGAGTCCGCTGCCGCGGGCGCGGCCGCGGACGTCGTCGGGTGCGCGGACGACCGCACGGTGTCGAGCATCGACTTTGGCGTCGTCGGCGCGCCCGCGACGAGAACGAAGCGCTTCGCGGTCGGGAACCCGAACCAGTTCGCGATCGCGATGACGCGCGCCGTCTCCACGGTGCGCGCCGTGCGCGCGTCGCGCGTCGTCGTCCTCGCGCCCGACGGAGAGGAATCCGGCGCGCGCGAGTGGATCCTCGACGCGCGGCGGCGGACGTGCGACGGCGACGGCTCGAGCTCGACGTGCGAGCAAGCGACGGACGCGGTGATTCCCCCCGGCGGCGTCGCCGTCGTCGACGTCGTCGCGGACGTCACCGAGGACGAGATCGCCCCGGACGGCGCCGTCGTCTTCGCGTTCGACAACGGCCGCGAGTTGCGGACGCGCGTGTCCTTGCGCGCGGTCACGGGCGAGATCGTCGTCAAGGTGGCGCCGCTGCCGCCGTCGCACCCGGGACGGCCTGCGTCCTCGCCGTTGATCGTCACGAACACGTTCGCGGAGACGGTCACCCTCGCGGACGTCGAGTCCGACGACCCCGCGATTCGATTCGTCCCCGCCAAGGCGTTCGCCACCGGCGGCGCCCGACCGAAGCTGGCGCCGAACGTCGAGACCGTCGTCGGCGAGGTGCACTTCGACCCGTCGACGCTCCCCGAGGACGCCGCGTACCTCGGCGGTCTCGTCGGCGCCGCGGGCGAGACCGCCGCGGAGCGAAGCCTCGGCGAGCTCACCAAGTCTCACGCGGAGGAGCTCCGCAGGGCGAACGTCGCGTGGCTCGCCGCGGCGGCCGGGAGGGACGACGACGGCGCGGCGACGACGACGCTGCGACTGCGCGCCGACGCAGTGGACGTCACGCCGGTGCCGGTGACAACCACGCTGGTGCGGCCCGCGATCATTAAATGGGAGTTCGTCGACGTGGATCGCGGCGAGGACGGCGGGGCGACGGAGACGGTCGGGGACGAGATTTCGTTCGGCTCCGCCGTCGTCGGCGCGACGGGACGCAGGCAAGCGCGCGTGTACGTCGTGAACCCGTCCACGACGGGCACGATGTGCGCGTCGTCGCCGCCTTTAACGCGCGTCTCGACGCGCGCGACGCGGTCCTCGAGCGGCGGCGGCGACGCGTCCGCCAAGCCCGGCGTCGGCGCCGGGCACGATCACGGCGGCGCGCTCGCGGCGGCGAAGGCGCACCTCGCCGGCGATTTCCCCGGCGCGTCCGTCGTCGGCTTCACCGTGCGCGACGGCGACGTCGCGTCCATGCTCGGCAAGAGGCGGAGGTGGACGTTCAAGTCTGGAACCGCGGCGGCGTCGGACGGCGACGCGCCGGATCGCGTCTGCTTGGGCCCGACCGAGCGGGCGTTGCTCGGCGTGGTCGCGTTTCAGCCGACGCGCGCGGGCGCGCACGCCGCGCACATGTGCGCGCGGAACGACCTCAGCGTCCTGTCCTGCGTCGTCCTCAGAGGCGAGGGCGCGGAGCCGCCGAAGCTGAAGACGAGGATGGTGACGTATAAGACGCACACGTTCGGATCCGCGCACGGCGCGGTGACGGACGTCGCGTTCAACACCGAGGCGGCGGAGGGGACGCAGGCGGTGACCGTCGCGGTGTTCAACGCCGGGAACCGACCGGTGTCGGTGTCGCCGCCGAAGATCGGCACGACGGGGAAGTGCGCGTGGGGCGGGATCTCCGTGGACCCGTGCGAGGAGACGTACCTGCGCGCGGGGCAAGCGAGCCCGATCACGGTGACGTACACGCCGTCGTCGGACGATTCGAGGAAGCCCCCGGCGGCGATGATGCTGATGTTCGACGTCGCCGCGCGCGGCGAGGACAGAGATGACGTCGTCGACGGCGACGCGGAGACGCTGTGGACGCGGATCGTGACGACCGCGACCGCGAGCACTGGGGCGTACGAGGAGGGCGAGTATGTCGCCGCGCGCGCGTGCGAGGGGTTGATGTGCACGTTTCAGGTGACGACTTCGGAGTTTGTCGTCGCCGTGCTCGCGGTGGTCGTCGCGTATCTGGTTTTGTTCGTGCAGCACGGTGTCCACGCGGAGGAGCCGACGGGCGCGAAGGAGACGTCGGCGGGCGCCGCGAAGAAGGGCGACGGCGCGATGGAGACGAAGAAAGGGAAGGAGGCGAAGGAGGAGGAGGCGGCGGCGGCGGCGGCGAAAGAGGAGGAGGACTTGAAGAAGGAGAAGGCGGCGGCGAAGAAGCTGATGGACGAACTCGTCGCGGAGGCGGCGGCGAAGAAGCTGATGGACGAACTCGTCGCGGAGGAGGAGGAAAAGCGGAGGAAGAAGGAGGAGGAGAAGCGGAGGAAGAAGAAGGAGGAGGAGGAGGAGGAGGAGGAGGCCGCCGCCGCCGCCGCGGAGGTCGCGCCGGCGCCGCCGCCGGCGGACGAGACGAGGCGCGAGGAGACGCGCGAGATCCCGAAGGAAACGACGAAACCCGCGCCGCCGGTCGCGGTCGCGGAGCACAGGCCGGTCGTCCCCGCCCAGCAGGCGAAGAAGTCGCCGGTGCCGACGCCGAGGACGGCGACGGCAGCCGCCGGCGCGGGCATCGGGTTCGCGGCGGGAACGAAGCAGCCGCCGGCGCCGAAATCCGCGGAGACGAAGTTCCCCAAGCCGAAGTGGATGCCGCCGCCGCGCGATGTCGTCGCTCCCGCGGTCGCTAGGCCGGCTCCGCCGCCGTCGTCCACCCCGGCGCTGGCGACGATCGCGGCGACGCACCCGCCGCCGGCGCCGCCGCGCCCGCCGGCGTCGTTCCTCCCGCCGCGACGGCCAGACTGGATCACGCCGCCGAACGCGGAGGCGCCGCCGCCGGTGGCGCCGCCGCCGCTTGTCGCGCCGCCCGCGGCGTCGCGCCTCGCCGGGATCTACGCGACCGCGCCGCCGCCCGCGCAGACGACGACGACGACGACGACGACGACGAGCGCGTCGTGGAACGGGCACTCGTTGCTCACGCCGTCGGACCTCGCCGCGATGATCGGCCAGGGCGGCGGCGGCGGCGGCGGGAGAGCGCCGCCGGGGTACGGCGGCGGACGTCCGCCGAACGTGGACGACATGTTCGGGCCCACCGCGGGAGCCGCGGGCGGCGGCGGCGGCGGCGGAGCTCGCGGGTACGACATCTGGGGCGGCGACCACTTCTCGAGGATGCGCGCGGCGAGTCCCGTCGGCGCGGCGGGCGCCGGTGGAAACGCGGGGAGCGGGTTCGCGTCGCCGACGGCGAACGCGAACGCGGGGCTGCCGTCGTTCTTCGGATCCGCGGCGAACGCGGTGGACGACGACGCGCTCGAGTGCGATGGCGACGGCGCGACGTGGGAAGAACAGAACAAGGTGTTGGAGGACTTGAACCTGCACTGACGAGCGACGACTGGACGACGAGCATTCAGTTTGCGATGTTAGTTTCTTCTCGCACGAT
>NW_003315884.1:1112316-1120650 GCF_000151265.4 Micromonas pusilla CCMP1545
ACGAGCATTCAGTTTGCGATGTTAGTTTCTTCTCGCACGTATCGACACGATCTGAGCGACGGTCCGTCTTCGTCTCCCTCCTTCCCTCCCTCACTTCTTCGGACCCGCGAGCCCGTCGTGCGGCTCGCGCTTCGGGAGCAGTTTCTCCATGATCCCGCCGCCGTACTGCCGCTTGAGCGCCGCGTCCTCGCGGTCGTCGACCTCGTTCTTGAATGCGTTCGCCGCCGGGTTGGCGGGCTCTTTGTCGAAGAGCCCCTCTCTCGGCTCGCGTTTCGGGAAGAGCGCGGCGAACGCGTCCTTGACGCTCGTGCCTCGCGCGGCCGCGGCCGCGACCGCCTTCACGAGCTCGCCGCCTTCCCGCGGCTCTTTCTCCGTCGCGACCGCGGTGGCGGCGGGCTCGGGCTCGGGCGCGGGCGCGGCGGCCTCCTCCGCGTCGTCCTCCGTCAGCTTCGGTCCCGCGAGGCCGTCGTGCGGCTCGCGCTTCGGGAGGAGCGCGTCTAAGATCCCGCCCCCGCCGCCGTACTGCCGCTTCAGCGCGTACTCCTCCGCCTCCGTGACCTCGTTCTTGAAGGTGTTCGCGGCCGGGTTCGGCGCGTCGAAGAGCCCCTCTCTCGGCTCGCGCTTCGGGAAGAGCGCGCCGAGGGGGTCCTTCCCGAACGTGAAGAGGATCGATCCGTCGCTCTGCTCGTCTCCGGAAGAGGCGCGCGTCGCGGATCGCGCGCCGCGAGATCGCGTCGCCGCGTTCCGGCGCGGCGTAGACTGAAAATTCGCGCGGACGACAGAGCCCGCGCTGATCGCGGAGATGACGTGCATCGTTCGCGCGTGAGAGGTCGTCGCGCGTGCGGATATGCCGCGCGCGTCGAGGGCGATCTCATCGGATAGTGTATCCGCGCGTAAAAAATCTCGATGCTGACTCGACTCTCGACACCAGAAGAGACTCAACCGTCGCCGCGCCGACCGCCGAGGACGCCCGCGTCGGACGCCGCGAGGCGCTCGACGCACAACGCATGGCGACCCCCACGCCGGCGGCGGCGGCGGTGCCGCTCCCGCAGCTCGTGACGGACGGCTACCGCGCGACGACGTTCGAGTACGATCCCGGTCCGGACGCGGAGGCGCGAGGGATCCCGGGGAAGCGCGAGTGGATCGAGGTGTTTCGCGCGTCTGTGCCCGAATTTCGCAAGCGCGCGGCGTCGGACCCGCGCGTCGCGGACGCGGCGTCGCTCGCGGACGCGTTCGCGGCGGCGTTCGACGAGACGTTAAACGCGATCCTCCGCGGCGACCACGCGGGCTTATTCGACGGCGAACCCACGGTCCTGAAGCTCTGCGCGCTTCGCGACGCGGCGCTTCGCGAGCGCGGGTTCGAGGACTGCTTCGCGGACGTCAAAGCCGAGGAGAACGACGCCGCGCTCGTCGTCCTCCCGAGCGTCCTCGCGGAGATCGACGGCATCCTCGACGCGCGCGATCGCCTCCTCGCGCTCGTGCGAGGCGCGTTCGCCGGGAACGTGTTCGACCTCGGCGCCGCGGCGTCCGCGAAGATGCACGCCGACGGAGACGCGGGGTTCCACGCCACGCGCGCCGCGCTCAAACCGCGGCCGTGGTGCGTCGACGACTTCGACGCGCTCGCGGCGAAGTGGGTGGGGGGCGACGAGGACGAGGACAAGGACGGGGATGAAAAAACGGCTGCTCGTCGCCCGTTTCCCTATAAGAAATGCGTGATGTTCGTGGACAACGCCGGCGCGGACGTCGTCCTCGGGATGCTGCCGCTCGCGAGGGAGCTGACGCGGCGCGGGTGCGACGTGACGCTCGCCGCGAACGAGACGCCGTCGATCAATGACATCACCGCGCGGGAGCTAGTGCCGTTGATTCGCCGCGTCGCGGAGTTCGATCCGGCGACGCGCGCCGCGGTGGAGGAAGGGAGACTGCGCGCCGTCTCCAGCGGGAGCGACTTGCCGGTGATCGACCTGACGAAGATTTCCCCGGCGGCGGCGACGGCGGCGGCGGGGGCGGATCTGATCGTGTTAGAGGGGATGGGGCGCGCGATCGAGACGAACTTGAACGCGAGGTTCACCGTGGACGTCCTGAAGCTCGGGATGGTGAAGCACCCGGAGGTGGCGACGTGTTTGGGGGGGACGCTGTACGACTGCGTGTGCAAGTTCGGGTAAGTTGTTAGTCCTCATTTTAGGTGCTTCGGGGTGAAGCTGAGGGATGTGGGTCGTTGAGCGAGTCACGTAGCAGTCGTCCAGAAGCGGACGGCCAGGCGAGGCGTCACTTCACGTCGCGCGGCACGCACGCTCGGGACGGCACGAGACACTCCGTGCGGATTTGTTACGGGTAGTCCTCATTTTTTATCGAACAGTAGAACTTTTAGAGTTCTTTGCGAAATTGCTCTCGTCGAATCGCGCATAGATCTCGCGCGCGCGCCGACTCGCACGCGTCGCGGGTTCCGTCATGGTGTGCTCGAAATGCGAGAAGAAGCTCACGCGCGGGATCCACCAGGAGATGTGGAAGGAAGGCTCCCGGCACACCATCGAGGGCGGCGGGCGGAAGCTGAACGAGAACAAAGCGCTGAGCTCGAAGAAACGATGGACGCCCTACGGCGCCGGCGGCGGCGGCGGGAAGTGCAAGATATGCAAGCAGTCCCTGCATCAGGAGGGGATATACTGCCACAAGTGCGCGTTCGCGAAAGGCGAGTGCTCGATGTGCGGCGTGAAGGTGATGGACACGACGTACTACGCCGGGCACTCCGAGCCGTTCGATCGCGCGAAAGGGAAGCGCGGGCAAGGCGAGGACGTCGCTGCGGCCGCGGCGAAGGACGCGGGCGGGTCGCTCGGCGCGCGCGGCGACGGCGGCGGCGACGACGACGACGACGGCCCCGAGTTCCTGAACGACGGCCCGCCCCCGCCCGGCACCGAGGAAGCGACCGCGGCGGAGGCGGCCATGGCGGCGGCGACGGCGATCGAAGCCGCGAAAGCGGAGGCGAGCGCCGCGATCGAATCCAATCGAATCTCCGGCACGACGACGCTCGCGCAGTCCGTCGCGGAGCACGCGACCGCGGCGACGGGGCAGTCCGTGACCGGGTGGCAGTACGACAGCGGCAGCGGGCTGTATTACGACACGCAGGCGCAGATGTACTTCGACGCGAAGACGCAAAAGTATTTCTGCTGCAAGTCGCAGAAGTGGCTCGAGAGCGACGTCCCGACCGCGGCGCAGCTCGCGAGCGGGGACACGAAGGTGGGGTCGTTCTCGAGGGGGACGCGCGTGCCGGATAAGTGGGGGTTGTGAGCGCGCGCGCGGAAGAGTACACTAGTAGGTGACGTAACGTTTAGCCGTAGCAGCGAGTAACCGACGCCGAGCGTCGTAGTCGAGTCGAGACGGAGGCGCGATCCTCGCTCGCCTCACGCGCAGTTCGCGCAGAGCCAGTTCACCGCGCCCATGACGTCCCCGCCCGATTCTTTGATCGCAGCCTTGGCCTTTTTGCCGTCGAACCCCATGGCGACGAGCTGGGCGATCGCGTCCGCGTCCGCGGATTTCGCGGCGGCGGCGGCGCCGGAGTCGCGCCGCGCCTTCTTCGCCGCCGCGGGCTTCTCCGCGGACTTCGCCGTCGGCGCGTCGTTCTGAATCCCCGCGCCGCCGCCGCCGCCGCCGCCGCCCGCCGCGCCCGCCTTCTTCCCCTTCGCCGCCTTCGTCGCAATTTTTGCCTTCTCGGGGAACCTCTGCGTCTCCTTCAAGACGCGCTCGTCGCCGTCCGCCAACCCCTGCAGCGTGACCAACCGCTTCCGAAGCGCGACGAGCAGCGCGAGCTTCGCGCTCGCGGGGAGCGAGTCCACGTCCACGGTCATGACGTCCTCGCACCTGTCGCGCTTCACGCCCGCGATCCCGCCTTTGTTGTGGTTCTTCCCCATGTACGCGTCCGCCCCGAGCGGGCCCTTACCCTTCGGCGCCTCCGGGAGCACGACGGCGTCGATCTGCTCCCGCATCAGTCCGTACTTCTCCTGGTTCGCCGCGCGCAGAACGTCCCTCGCCTCTTTGCTCAGCTTCCCGCCCGTGTTGGTGATGAGCGAGTTCTTCCTGTAAATCTCCGGGCCTTGCTTCGCGTTGTTGTCCGCGCGCACGCGGTCGACGTCGAGGTGCATCCCGGTGTACTCCGCGAGCGACTGCTGCCCGAGGAGCCTCTGCGTTTGCCCGTTCAGCTGCTGGATCTGCTTCCCGGGGAGGATCCCGCTGTCGACGATTTGCACCCATCGGCCTGAGCGTTCGCGGGGAGTGGGTGGGTGAGTCGCGCGCGCGGAAGGAGCGCGGGGGGAGGGGGCGAGCGAGGGTGGGGGCGCGCGATCGGAGCGAAGAGGGAGAGATTTGAACGCACCGATGCCGAATTTCATGAGGCACAGGCGGAGCTTCGCGACCTCCTCGAGCTTCCATCCGGGGGACGGCGTGAAATTCCACAGACTCCGCGCGTCGCCAATCTTCGGGCCGGCGAGTTCCGCCATCGTGAACGAGTGCGAGGGTGGTGAAGTACGGCGCGGTGTGCGGCGGACTATGAAGCACGATGACGCGATTTCAAACATCTCGTCCGGTTGGCGCGCGTGGCGCGCTAGTGTTCTGTTCTGTTCGTTGGGACGCGAAGACAAAGCACAAAGCACGGACGCCGCGCTGCTTCTCCGGTATCGAGCGTTTCTTTCAACACGCTACGCGACGACTACGAAATCACCACCCACCGTCCCCGCCTTTCTTCTCGCCCCGCGACGGCGCCCGCGCCCGCGAGGTCGGTCGAGCGCGCCGCCGCCGCGTCGCGGGCGCGCGCATAAAAAATAAATAAATCCCCGCGCGAGACGAGACGAAACGCCTCCCTCGTCACGCCTCCCCCGCGGCGACGAGCGCGTCGTACCGCTCCTGCCGGGTCTCGTCGTCCTTGTTGATGCAGCACACTTCGTACCCCTCGCGCATCATCAAGATCTCCGAGCACTTGTTCGCCACCTCGAACGCGTTCACGAACGTGTCCGAGAAGTCGAAATCGATGAGCTCCTGCGCGACGCCCATCACGAGCGAGCCCATCTCCTCGCACCCTTCCAACCGCATCTCGGTGCACTTCTCCGCGGCGCGCATCCCCAAGTCTCTGTGCGGCTCCTGTATCGACCACTCGTCGTCGAGCCACAGCTTCAGCATCCCCGCGAGCCACGCGATCTCCGCGTCGCGCTCGTCGCGCGTGATCTGCCTCATGTAGATGCCCTGGTCCGAGTTTCGCGTGGAGACGTCGTCGTCGCCGTCCGCGCGCGCCGCGACGCCGCGCCGCCGCCGCGCGAGGGGAGGGACGACGGCGCGGGCGGGAGCGGTCGCGGCCGCGGCGGCGCGCGACCCGTGGGTCGCGCGAATCGACGGCGCCGCGAGGGTGGACGTGGTCGCCATCGCGCGGAGGAATGAGCGACGCGCGCTCGAGCGCGAGCGCGACACGTCTTATCCGAGGAGTCGGGGCACTGCAGTTAGCAGTGCGCTGTCGGCGAGAGGGAAAACCGCGCGCGCAACGCAACGTGTGTGTTCTGTAGTATTACTAACGTCGCCGCGGCCGCGATGGCGGTCTAATATGACCCCACCGCGCCCGCGAGACGCGTCTGCTATGATTCTGCGTCGCCGCGCGCGCGTCGCGCGCGAGGGAAAGTACACCCGACGACAGGACTGACGTCGCTCGACCCGTCGTCTCGTCGTCTTCTCGTTCGCTCGTCACCCGCTCTTCGCGCTTCTCGTCCCCAACCCGCTGCGAAGCCTGCCGAAGAACCCCTGCTTCTCGCTCCCGCCGCCGTTCCCGCCGCCCCCTGCCCCCGACGCCTCCGTGTGCTTCAGAAGCTCCACGATCTGCTCGAACTCCGGCCGGACGTTCGGGTCGCTCTGCCAGCAGTACTGCATCACCTGCGCCATCACCGGGTGGCAGCTCGGCGGAATCGTCGGCCGCAACCCGCGCTGCACGACGCCAACCGCGGCTTGCAACGGCGTGTACCCCGGGTACGGAATGTCCCCGCCGCTGATGAGCTCCCAGAGGAGGATGCCGTACGAGAACACGTCGCACTTGTGATTGTAGTGCTGGTGGGAGATAACCTCCGGGGCCATCCATCGGTACGTCCCCGTCTCCGCCGTCATCGCCGCGCCGTCGGCGGCGACGACGCGCGCGACGCCGAAATCCGCAACCTTGACCACCTCGTTCTCGTCCATCAACAAGTTCGCCGTCTTCAGGTCGCGGTGAATGACGGACACTTTGTGGAGGTAGTCCATCCCGAGCGCGACGCCGCCGCTCAGTTTCAAAAGCTGCGGCAGCTTCAGCGGCGCGTTCTTGTGAAGGAACTGCAGCACGCTCCCGCCCTTCATGAAATCCGTCACGAGGCACAGGCGCGGCGGTTTCGTCATGGCGCCGATGAGTTGCACGATGTTCCTGTGCCGCACTTTCCTCAAGATGCTCAGCTCCTGCGCAAACTCGCGGTACACCTCCTCCTGCGAGCTCTTCTCCCCCGTCTTCAGAACCTTGATCGCCACCTCTTGCCCGCAGTAGCCGCCGCGGTACAAAACCCCAAACGCGCCGCTCGCGATCTTTTCCTTGAAGCTGAGCTGCGCCTCCTGAATCTCCCACTCGCTGTCCGTCGTCCCCGTGCTCAGCGTCCTGACGTGCGTCCCGCCCCCGCCCTCGACGCCGCCGCCCGCCGCGCCCTCCTCCTCGCCCCCGGATGGACCCCCGGGCGCGATCTCCTCGTCCCAACGCACGCGCTCCAGCCGTTTCTGCAGCGCGTCGTTGAGCGCGGCGGCGTCGTCGAAGCACCCCGCGCCCTGCGCGACGAAGACGTCCAACGCGTATCCGTCGTTGGTACAGAAGACGTGCGCCTCCGTGATGTTCAATCCGAGGTCGAACAAGCTCGCGGAGACGCGCGAGAGCATGCGCGGGCGGTTGCGACCGCTGACCGCGATCTCGAACACCGGCAGCGGGGTTTTCCCGCCGACGCCGCCCTCGTTCATCTGATCCTCCAGCGTCTGCAGCGTGAAGGATGAGCCGAACGTGGGCGCGCGGAGGCGCGCGCCCTTCGAGCCGCCGACGGCGACGCGACCGTCGGACGCGCTCGGCGAGGAGGACATCGCGACGTCCATGTCGTTGAGACTGTTTCCGATCGAGTTCGAGACGTCGCCGAACACGGACGATAGGCGCACGCCGCGAGATTCGCACAGCACCGCGCCCGGGGTTCGCTCCGCGCGCTCGAGCAGGCGCACGTGCGAGCGTATGTCTTCTAGGTTGTGAATGTCGAGCGCGTATCGCCGCGGCAAACGCGTAAAATGCGTCTTGAGCGCCGCCTCCAACGTCGGGTCTTGTGCGATGATCGGCCACGTCTCTTTCAGGCGCTCGAGCACGCGGAGCGCGACCTGCTCCTTCGACGCTTTCGACGAAGCCGGCGTCATCCTCGCGCGCGCCTTCGCGGGATTTTTCCTCTAAAACGCGTCCGCGAACGCGTGAGAGGCGCGCGCGAGATTCCCTGCCTTTGTGCCTCCTTTTCGCTCGCGCGGTCGGGCCTTGCGTCCCTCGCGACTTCGCGCGAGGGACGCCAGCGCGAGCGCGATACCCCGCGACGCGCGTCGACGCGCGCCACCACTATCGCCGCCCTCGCGGTCCCCTGGGCCCTCGCGCGCGGCGCAGTGCCGGCGAGCGCGCGGCGTCTCTCCGGTTGACGGTTTTCGTAGGAAGCGGTCACCGTGCCGTCATCACGTGGAAAAAAAAATAAAAAAAAAATCAGAAAAAAATCCACGCCGATCGACCAATCGTGAACCAACGGTCAACGGTTATGGTTATGGGTCAACGGTTATGGTTTTGGCGGGCTCGATCCGCGAGGTTGACCGGGTCAGGTATTATGCGGGAACCTGTCTATTTGCCCGTAGCCTTCCACGCTTCCGTACTACGAACGGCTTCTGCATAAATCTAACCCAACGTCCGCGACGCTCGCGCGCCCTCGGCGGCTCGAAAGCGACGCGCGGCTTTTCGCAAAGGGGCGAGACGCGGACGACGCGCGCGCGCTTCCGTCGACGCGCGCGCGCGACGATGCGACGCGTCGTCGTCTTCGCGCTGCTCCTCGCGCTCGCCGTCGCCGCGCGCGACGTCCGCGCGGACGGCGGCGTGCGGGTCGTGGACCGGCACGCGCGGCGTACGTACCGCGGCGGAGACGGCGGCGACGCGGACGCCCTCTTCGACTCGTCGACCGTCGTCGAGTCGCGAGAGCCGTCCGCCGCCGCCGCCGCCGCCGCCGCCGCCGCCGCCGCCGCGCGAGCGACGAGGACGGCGACGGTGGCGGCGGCGGCCCCGCGACGCGCGCC
>NW_003315884.1:1121392-1169018 GCF_000151265.4 Micromonas pusilla CCMP1545
CGACGTCTCGGCGAAGCGCGGCGACGTCGTCGTCGTCGGCGTCGTCGTCGTCGGCGACGACGTCCGTCGCCGCGCGTCCTCCGCGCGCGACGCGGAAGACGCCGCGGCCGCCGGCGCGCGCCGCGGCGCCGCNGCNGCCGCCGCCGCCGCCGCGCGAGCGACGAGGACGGCGACGGTGGCGGCGGCGGCCCCGCGACGCGCGCCGCCCGCCGCGACGTCTTCCGCGTCGCGCGCGGAGGACGCGCGGGGACGGACGTCGTCGCCGACGACGACGACGCCGACGACGACGACGTCGCCGCGCTTCGCCGAGACGTCGCCCGGCGCGCGCGACCCGATACGAACGCCACGAACCGAGACGCCGACGTTCTACCCCGCGTTCACGACGGGCGCGTACCACCTCCCCGGCCCGGTGCCTCGCGGCGAGATCGTCACCGTCGCGTTCGCGGCGTACGGCGCGACGCGCGTGCGCGCGACGTACCCCGCCGAGGCGACGCGCGAGGGCGCGACCGCGAAGTTTCCCGTAGTCGTCTGGTTCGCCGGCGCGCACAACGGATGCGATCACGCGGACAACGCGAAGACGTTGACCCACCTCGCGTCGCACGGGTTCATCGCGCTGTGCCCGATGCTGTTCGTCGAGCCGTACGTGGGCGACGAACGCGACGTCCTGGACGTCGCGCGTTGGGTCAGACGCGCGAACGAGGACGAGGACGGACGGTTTCGCGGCCGCGTCGGCGGCGTCGCCGCGGTCGGCTACTCCCTCGGCGGCGGGCGCGTGATTCGCGCGATGGAGACCGCGGAGAGGGACGCGGCGGGGGGTCTTTTCGCGGCGCCGGACGAGAGCAAGCGCGCGTCGAGCCTGTTCGACGCTGCGGTGACGCTCCAAGGCTGGAACGAAGGCCCAGGCTCCGGCGCGGACGTCCCGCTCCTCGTGCTCGTCGCCGCCGACGACGCCGTCGCCGGGGAGTGGTCCACGACGCAGTTCCCGATGTTCGCGCGCGCGACCGGCCCTAAGCTCATGGGCGTCGTCGCGGGAGGCGGGCACAACCTCGGGCCGCACTACTGGCACGGTTGGACGACGGCGTTTTTGTTGAGCGAAATGACGGGGGACGACGCCGCCGCCGCCGCGGCGTGGGGCGATCGCGACGACGAAAACGCCGAGCCGTTCGGCGCGCACCCGAACATGGAGAGCGCGTGGAGGTACGACCCGGAGCGCGCTGGAGACGACGCGGCGACGACGACGGCGCTGGAGGCGTTCGAGTGGGACCGGGACGACGGCGGCGGCGGCGCGCCCGGGCCCGGGGCGGGCGGATGGTTCGATGACCTGAGCGCGTGAGGCGACGCGAAGCGGGCGCGTTTCGTTTCGTCGGTCGGCGCGGGAACGTCTCCCTCGGCGTCCGTCCGTTCCACCAGCGTGAGAGAGACTACAGTATGAACATCACGCCGCGTCCATGAGAGCTAAGAGGTCGTCCTCGTCGTCGTCGTCGGCCGCCGCCGCCGCCTTCCCGCCCTTACGTGTACCCCCGCCGCCGCTATCGTTCACGCTAAAGGACTTCATGACGTCGGACAGACCGCTCGCTTTATCCGCCTCGCGCCGGGAGTCCGCGGAGATTTCTACGTAGTCCGACCGCGGGCGCGCCTTCCCCAGGAAGTTCGCGTCCCCCGACGCTCCCGCGCCGCCGCCGACGTCGCCGAAGCTCACGGCGCCGCCCAACCCCGGCCCGTCGCCGAACAGGTTCAGCTTGAAATCGTCCGACACCTTCGGCGGTTGGATCAACCCGAGGAGATGGTTCAGCTCCTTCGCGCCCTCCTTCCCCGCCTTCCTCGCCATCTCGTCCGCGTTCCCCTTGACGACCGTCTCGCTCCGCCGCAGCCTCTCCTCCGCGGCGGCCGCGCGCGCCTTCTCCTCCGCCGCCGCCTTCGCCGCGGCGGCGGCGTCCGCGTACGACGACGACGCCGACGCCAGCGGCGCCGGCGGTCGCGGCGCTTGCTTATCCTTCGAGTACGCGTTCCCTCCCAGCGGCACCCCCAACGTCGGCGGGTCCGCCATCATCTCGCCCTCCCAATTCGGCCCGACGCCGTACGGCGAGTCCGGGGACTTTGGCGTCGGGACGCAGAACGACCCGTCGGATTTCTGCACGCCCGCCTGAAGGAACAGCGACACCTTCACGCGGTAATCTTTGAGGTAGTCGTGCAGGTCCGCGCGAAGGTCGATCCACTCGTTCACCGTGAACCTCCCGTACACATCCCTGCACTTCGCCTCGAACGCGTCCAACAGCGCGATGACGCTCTCGTCGGTCAAGTACGACCGCACGGTGACGACGTGCGTCAACGTCACGTCCACGATCTGCGTCGGGGTGAGGCACTGCGTGAGCTGGTACTTGAACCCCATCGTCATGAGATCGAACAGCTTCCCCATGCTGCTCTCGCTCAGGCGCATGATCGACGCGTGCGCGAGCTTCGTGAAGACGTGCTTCAGGCTGCTCTCCGTGTACATCTCCTGCGGCCGGAACAGCTCGTCGACGAACGAGGCGTCGAACATCGCGCGGCTGACGTCGTCCAGGACCTTCACCGCCTTGTCCGGTTTGATGGACTGCGCGCGAAGGCGCTGCTCTAAGATGTACATCATCTCGCAGCCCATGTTGCATATCACGAGCGGGAGCGCGTGCATCGAGGGCGCCATCGCGTCGCTCGAGCGTCGCGTCGCGACCCGCAGCGCGCGCGCTTCGTCCCCGGCGATCGCGGACGACGACGTGCGCGCGCGTGGACTGCGCTCGGATCGTTCAAAAGCGCGGGCGAGTGCGAGTCGAGTCAACACAGAAAAAAACTGCCGAACGCGCGTTTCGATGTTCTTCTCCCACGGCACACGCCGCGAGGTCGCGTCCTCCTACGTCTACGTCTATCGCGCCGCCCTCCCGGAGCGCGTCGCTCGCCTCACTCCTTCTTCCCCTGCACCATGTCGTCCTCCGCGCGAAGGTACTCCCCCACGTCCGCCTGGTGAAACGCGACGATGGACGACGCGTCGAGTTTGCGGCAGTCCTGCGTGCTCTTCGCGGCGACGCCGAACCCGAGAGGCACGTCGGACATGCTGTAGACGACCACGCCCTGGTTCGCGGGCGTGTTCTCCGTGATCCTTCCCAATCCGGACTTCAGGAGGTGGTTGCCGTACAGGAAACTCATCTCCGAAGTCGGTTTCACCCACATCTGCGCGCATTTTAAAGCGGAAGGAAGGAGGGAGGGAGGGAGGGAGAGGCGGACGTCAGCGAGCGTCTCGGCGAGAGAACGTTTTTCTCTTCCAGTCGCTCGGAGGACGGGGGGAGGGATCCAGAATCCATCCGACGGGGAGAGAGAAAGAAGACGACGGCGCCCTCTGCACTGCTGTCGAGAGTGTCGTTCTCTTCACAGAATTTCAGGTTGAAGACTGAAATATCGCGTGTGACATCACCGGGCGCCGTCGTTCGTTCGTTCGCGCGGGACGAGACGAGACGGGACCGGGACCGGGACGCGCCTTGTGTTTCGCGTGCGCCGCGAGCAGATCCAACGCGCCGATCGTCAGGCGGAACTTATCGCTGTGCGTGAACTTCCCCACGCACACGCCCAGGGACACGAGCTGGTCCCTCGCGACGGAGACCGCGCGTTTCATGATGTCCTCGCGGACGTAGTACACGCGCTGCGAGGGCGGGTGGGTCGCGGAGGGGCGGCGCGGCGGCGGGTCAGCGGGTCGGCGGGCGCGGGTCCGGCGGCGTCGGCGGCGGGGACGGCCGGGGACGCGACGACGGCGCGGCTCAGTTGAAGAAATTCAACCATGATATCGTTTTGTGCTTCAGAGCCGAAGCGTTCAGAAGCGCGGATATTTCTTCCTCATCGCCGCGCGTGCGTCGTCGTCGCGTCGCGCGAGGGGGAGCGTTCGATCGCGGAAGCGAGCGAGAGCGATCGTCGAGAGCGCGAAGAATGACGACGACGGGGTTTCTTTCGTCGTTCCCTCGCGACGAGTTGGGGAGGACGAGCGCGTCGCGCGTCGCGCCGCGGCGACGCGTGCTCGAGCCCGCGCGCACCTTCTTGTGAAGACGGAAGCAGTGCGGCTGGTCCGCGCGGTCGACGATGTTCTTCAGGTTCTTCCCCACGAACTTGAACAGCTTCTCGAACACCTGCTGAATCTCGGATTCCTCGAGCGGACGCATCGCGCGCGACGGCGGCGGGCGAGAGCGCGCGCGGCGCGGCGACGCGGTCGACTCGACGACGACCTTCGCGCGGCGGGCGCGAGGATGACGCGGCGGTGAGACGCGCGCGGTATCGCCGTGCGCGACGAAGTGGCGGCGCGCGCGACGCGCGGCGCTCGAACGAGGCGGCGGGGCGGCGGCGGCGAAAACTCGCAGGCGCGTCGCGTCGGCGCCGACGGACGCGGACGACGACGCGACGGCTCGTCGACGCCGAGATCGGGCGGGCTCGCAGTGGGCTCGCAGTGTGGCACCGCGCGGGACACGCGGAGACACGAAGGAGACACGCCGCGCGCCGCGTCCGCAGTCGGAACGTCTCCAGGATGTCGAGCGGGATCGCGGGTGCGCGCGCGCGCTGCGAATCGCCGCGCGTCGCGCGCGATCCTTCCTCCCGTCGCGAGAATCGCGCTCGTCTCGTTTTTCCTCCCCGCGCGAACGATCGTTCGAACGATCGTCCACTCACCGTCCCTTCCCGTCACCCTTCACAGGCGGCCGCATCTCGTCCGCGGCGGGGTCTAACCTCTTAGGCCAGCAAGCGCAGGATCGGAACCAGGACGCGACGATCTACGTCGGCAACCTCGACCTCGCGGTGCGCGATCGATCCGTCGTCGTCGTCGTCGTCGTCGTCGTCGTCGCGATCCCTAGAAACCTCCCGTCCGATTCCTTTCCCTCTCGTCGCCGCCTCCGTCTCATCGCGCTCGATCTCACCCCCGCCGTCGCGTCGACAGTGCACGGAGGAGATTCTGTGGGAGGTGTTCGTCCAAGCCGGCCCGGTCGTGAACGTGTACGTCCCGAAGGACCGGGTGTCGAACGCGCACCAGGGATACGGGTTCGTGGAGTTCGCGAACGAAGAAGACGCCGACTACGTGCGCCGCTCGCCCCGTTCGGTTTCGATGCTCGCGTCGTCGTCGTTCGTTAGCATTTGGTCTCGAGCGGTGTCCCCGCCGACCGCGTCGCGATGAGGAAGAAATATCCGCGCTTCTGAACGCTTCGGCTCTGAAGCACAAAACGATATTATGGTTGAATTTCTTCAACTGAGCGACGCGCGGCGGGGCGGGGCGCGCGAGCTTCAATCCACTTCGACCGTCTTCCTTCTTCTTCGCACGCCCGCCCGCGCGCCCGCCTCGTCGGGATCCCATCCCTCACGACTCACCCACGGTTCTGTCGCCCGACACACGCCGCGATCTCGCGCAGGCGATCAAGGTTTTGAACATGATCAAACTCCACGGCAAGCCGGTTCGCGTGAACAAGGCGTCGCAGGATAAAAAATCAAACGACGTGGGCGCGAACTTGTTCGTCGGGAACCTCGACAGCGAGCTCGACGAGAAACTGCTGTACGACACTTTCAGCGCGTTCGGGGTCGTGATCACGACCCCGAAGATCATGCGCGACCCCGACAGCGGCAACTCGCGAGGGTTCGGATTCGTGTCCTACGACTCGTTCGAAGCCGCGGACGCCGCGATCGAGGCGATGAACGGGCAGTTTTTATGCAACCGACCGATATCCGTCACGTTCGCGTATAAGAAAGACACGCGCGGGGAGCGGCACGGCACGCCCGCGGAGCGCATGCTCGCGGCGAACATGGAGCGGAGCGTCGCGACGCACCGGCCGCACACCATGTTCAGCGCGGGGCCGGCGCAGCGGCCGGGGCCGGGGCCGGGCGCGCCGCCGCCGGGCGCGGGGCCGCCGGGGCCGCCGGGGATGGGGATGCCGCCGCCTCCGGGGATGATGGCCCCGCCGCCGGGGATGATGCCGCCGCCGATGGGGATGATGCCGCCGCCGCCGATGGGGATGATGCCGCCGCCGATGGGGATGATGCCCGGGCCGCCGCCGGGGATGATGCCGCCGCCGCCGGGGTTCGGCGCGCCGCCTCCCGGCATGATGATGCCGCCGCCGCCCGCGCCTCGGTGATGATAACGTGTTTAGGTGAAAGAGTGATGTATTTACAAAATTTAAGTAGCGCTTCATCGAGAACGCGCGCGCGACGTGCGTCCTCGTCAACTCGTATAATGCTCATCATATCGCGTCGCGGCGGCGGCGGTCGCGATCAGCGATTCCACTCCGGGGGGCTCCCGTACCCTTGCTGCTGCGCGCCGCCCCATTCTCCTCGCTGCTGCTGCTGCTGCTGACCGTACCCCTGCTGCTGCTGACCGTACCCCTGATCGTACTGCTGATCGTACTGCTGATTGTACTGCTGCTCGTCGTAGTACTGATCGTCGCCGTACCCTTCGCCCTGGCTCTCGTCGAACCGCATCGTCGCCGGGACGTCGTCTTGTTTGAAGATGTAAATCCCCACCGCGAGCGCGAGGAAGAACGCGCCCGCGGTAACGAGGCTGCCGTTCTTCGCCGCCCTCGGCGCCGGCAGCGCCGCCGCCTTCGACGGCGCGTACGACGAGTACGACGAGTACGAGGTCGACGACGACGACGACGACGACGGCGCGTACGACGACGACCGCCCGCCGGAGGAGGGCGTCGGTTTCGCGAACGCGGGGACCGCGGGCATCCGCCCCCCCGACGAGGGCCCCCTCGCCGCCGCGCCCGGGACGACGATCTGCTGCCCCGGGTAGATGACGTCCTTCCCGCCGAGGGCGTTGTAGTTCACGCGCTGGAGCTCTTCTAACGACACGTTCTGTTTCTGCGCGATCGACCAGAGGGACTCGCCTTTCTGGACGACGTAGACGCTCGGGCCGCCGCCGCGCGCGGCGGCGCGGACGCAGAGACGCGCGCCGCGGCGCGGCGTCGTCGTCGCCGCGCGAGAGGAAACGGCGACGCCTCTTGAGGCGCGCTTCGCGGTGAGCGCGACGCGTCGCGTAGGGTCCGAACACGACGATCCGCGCGCGGTGAGCCGAGGAGGAGCGCGAAGAAAAACAGAGAAGATTTTAAAGCGGTGTGCCAAGACGCGGAGAGGGCGGGGCGAGACGCGCGGGACGACGCGACGGGCGTGCCCCACCTCTTGAGCGTCGTGGCGCTGGTCGTGAGCGCGTTCATGACGACCGCGTGCGTGGACGGACCGATCGACGGCGTCGTTGCAATGAACCGAGCGGGCGCGCCAGCGATATTATTTTCGCGCCACTAGTTTCCGCGAGGTCGAGCCAGCTGGAGGGTCGGCTCCTGAGTGATGACCCTCTCGAGGTCGACCGAAGGGGCGCGCGCGCGCGAGCCACTGTCACGCGCGCCCCGCACGCACGCCGAGCGAAACCATGTCCGGTATCCTCCGATCCGCCGCTCCTCTGACGCGCCACTTGGGCCGCGTCAGCGCGATGCCCAAGGGCCCCATCGCGCGGCAGACGCGCGGGATGGCGTGTGCGTGCCCCGACGCGCCCGTCGCGAGCTTTTTTCCCACGACCGCGCGACGAGAGAGAGGCTGGCTTCTCGACGCGTCGCGCGCGGCGGCGGAGCGTCCGCCCGCGACCCGCGTCCGCGCCGCGCGCGATTCGTCCGCGGACCTCTCCGACGCGTCGGCGCCGCGCGTCGAGCTCGAACGAGCCGCCGACCCCGCTCGACGTCCGCGCGCGCGTCGCTGACGCCCGATTCGCTCTCCTCCTCCCCCCACCCATCGCAGCGGACCCTAACGCGCCCCCGAAGGTCGCGTACCCGTGGGTCGACCCGATGAACCCCGGGAACTGGAAGGAGGAACACGTGCGTTCGGTCCCCGCTCGCGTCGTCGTCGCGTCGCGTCGTCCGCGCGCGCGATCCCGCCCCGATCGAGGACTAGGGTTGCGACCATTTTCCGCGTCGATCGATCTCTCCTCTCGAGATGATGATTTGTTTTACTGACGCGTCGCGTCATCCCCTCTCTCGCTCTCGATCTCGCAGCTCGTGTTCACGATCCTCGGCGGTTGGGGCGTGGTGATTTTCGCCGCGAAGCAGGCGTTTTCTTGATCGACGAGACGTGCGCGCTGGGTCGTGGTTTAAGTGTAGCTTTGTGTATGTATATACAAGAAGAGGACCGGATGGATCTCTCCGAGAGCGCGTCGCTCGCTTCTCAGAACCGGTGCGACTTCGTCTGCAAGTCGGACACGACCCGCGTGGGGACGATCCTGAAGTGGAACACGACCCACTCAAACTTCGTGAACAGCCACCAGAAGATGAGATACGTGCTCAAGATTTGCACCCACGCGTATTTGCACAGCTCTAAGAACCCGGGGCGGTACAACACTTGCTGCGACGCCGGGATTCGAATCCGCGCTTGAAACGTAAAGTCCGGCGACTCCGCGGACATCCACACCGGATACTTGTAGTCGTAGTGCGTCGTCTCGTTCCGGGCGATGTACGCGTTCATCACCGTCGCGATCTGAAGCTCGGTCGCCTCCCTCATCTGCGTCACGAGCTCGCCGTGCTCCGCGAAGGGAAACACCGAGTAGTTGTAATCGTACCGGCTCGTGTCCGCCCTGATCGCGTCCATCTGCTCGAGCTTCAGGTACCCGTCCACGAACATCCCGCTCCCGGACGTCGGGCTCGACCCTTGGACGTACGCCATGGAGTTCATCGCCATCGTCACGGTCCCGGCGAGTTCGTAGTCGAACGCGAACAACGCCGTCACCTTCTTCACGCCGGCGAGGCCGGCGACGACGCACTCGATATCGATCAGATCGATCTTTCCGTCCGAGTTGACGTCTTGCTCGCTCGCGCTGATGTCCACGCTCGCGAGGTGCTTCGCGTGGAGCTGGTTCACCGACGCCATCGTGCTCCACACCCTGTACTTGGACGTCTGGTTCGTCTCGAAGATCATCAGCGCGTCGTACTTGAATCGCACGCTCGGCTGGACGATGTACGAGTGCGTCTTGACCCACAGACCGCCGACGGTGAGGCAGACGGTGAACGCGAGGACGAACGAGACGACTGTCGCGTCGGCGGGGAAGGGGAGAGAGGGAGGGAGGGGGGAGGGAGGGATGAGGGGCGAAGGGTCGGTCAGTCGACGGAATCGAGTCGCGGCGGACGGAGAACGAACGACGCGAGGGAGGGTCGTTGGTGACTTTATTTTTCAAATCGACGCGGCCCGCGGGGACGACGCGTCGCGAGGGCGACGACGAACGTTCCGGAGAGACGACGACGCGCGCGCGCGACGCGCGTGGACCGTCCCGATGGCGATATCGCGCGAGGGACGCGTCGTCGCGTGCGCGCGACGGGGACGCACTTATGCACAGCGGCCGGTACAGGAATCCGACCGAGAGATACGGCGCGTAGTGCCGCCTCGCGAACGGCTCCGTGTACACCTGCACCATGTTCGCTCTTCTCTACTCGAGTCTTCCCGCGGCTTCTTCCGCTCCGTTCGCGGTTCGCGTCCTTCGCGCGCGGAGGTGTGTGGCGCTCGCGTGGGCGTGCGACGGCGCGTCCGCGTGTGATGGAGGACCGCGGGCGCGCGAGATGTCGCTCCAAACGGACTCTTACCTTTTTCAAATCCGCGCGGTCGGCGATCGGTGAGACGGGCGGTCGCTCATCGATACACTCGTATGAGCGTTGACCCTCGGGACTGGATGAAAGCCGGGTCGTGTCAGGTCGCCTCGAAAACTCCACCGACCGAGTCCCTTCCCGTGCTCGACGCGCGCCTCGGGCCAGACCGCGCCGCGCCGCGCGCGCCGGGCGACGCGACGAGACGCGCGATGGCGCGAGCGCGCGCGCGTCGTCGGCGCGACGTCCGCGCGGTCGCAGTCGTCGTCGTCGGCCTCCTCGCCGCGCTCGCGTCTCCGCGCGCCGTCGCCGCGGCGGAGGCGGAGTCCGTCGCGTCCGTCGCGTCCGTCGCGCCGTCGCCCTCGGTCGCCGAGCTCGCGTGCGCGACCGCGAGGAACGGCACGATGTGGTGCGGCGACGCGTGCGCCGCGCGATGCGAGCTCGAGATCGAGTATCGCGTCCTCGACGTCACCGCGGTCGCGCCCGCGCCGTCCACCGCCGACGCGACGACGACGACGACGACGACGACGACCGAGTATCGCTTCGTCGTCGACTACGGGATACGGAACCACGGAGAGACGAACGACCTGAGCAGCTGGCAGACGTCTTGGGTCTTCGCCGCTAACGAGGGCATCCGCCGCGGCGACGACGGCGGGTGGATGACCGCGGTGAGCTCGGACGTCGGCATACTCGTGCAGCCCGGCGGCGTGGGCGGGCGGCCGACGCGCGTCGTCAACGCCTTCGGCGCGGGCGTCGTGCCCGCCGCCGGGGGGCACAAGACGTTCTCGTTCGCGGGGTACGGCGCGAGCGACGGCGGCGGCGGCGGCGACGGCGCGGCGTGGGAGCCGGGGGAGACGACGGAGGTGACGCTGAACGGCGCGCGGTGCGTCGCGCTCGTCGACGCGGCGGCGGCGGCGGCGGCGGCGGCGGCGGCGGCGGCGGCGGCGGCGGCGTGTCCGTCCGCGGCGTCGACGCGTCTTCATCGTCGGTTCTGCTGCGGGGAGGCGCTTCGCGTGGGGTCCACCGCCGGATCGCCGCCGCCGCCGCTCCCTTCGACGCCGCTCCCTTCTTCGACGGAGAAGACCGAGGGAGATGGCGAGGGAGACAACGCGTGGTGGGACGGATGGAAGCGGATGAACGACGAGAGCTCGTTCGCGGCTGTCATTCTCGCGTGCGCGGGCGCGTTCGCGTGCTGCTGCGGCGCCGTCGCGTGGAGCGTTCGAGCGCGAATACCCGTGGGGCCCGTCGTCGCGAGCGCGAGCGGCGGTGATGCCCGCGGTGATGCCCGCAGTAACGCTCGAAAACGCACGCTGTTGTTACCCGGCCAGAGCGTCGCGACCGCGGACGCGGACGCGCGCGGCGTCGTCCTCGCCGGCGGCGCGGACTGGCAGTGCTGGACCGTCGCGGGGGGCGCGCGAACCGTCGCGACCGCGTCGAAGCTGAGCTTTGACCGACCCGACGACGCGTACGCGACGCCGCCGTCGAGCCCCCCGCGCGCGCGCTACGCCACGGTGCCCCCCAGGGGACGGCCGAGGACGGCGGGCGCCGACGACGCGTCCGCCGCCGCGAGAGAGGAGGACCCGCGCGAGATCGACGAGATCGAGCTCGACGACATCGAGCTCGGCGCGTTGCTCGGCCGGGGCGCGTACGGCACCGTGCACCGCGGGTCGTGGCGTCGAGCGCGCGGCGGCGGCGACGAAGCAGAAGCAGAAGCAGAAGCAGAAGCAGAAGTCGTCGCCGTGAAGACGCTGCACGCGGTCGCGGGCGCGTCGGAGAGGGAGCTGCGTACGTTCGCGCGCGAGGTGGCGGTGTTGTCGCGGCTGAGCCATCCGTGCGTCGTTCGGCTGCTGGGCGCGTGCACGCGACCGCCGAGGGTGTGCATCGTCGAGGAGCTCATGCGCGGCGGGTCGCTGTACGACCGCATACACGGCCACGGCGGGGGCGGCGGCGGCGGAGGAAGCGACGGTTCGTGTCGCGGAGGAAGCGACGGTTCGTGTCGCGACGGCGACGGCGACGCGTTCGGCGACGGGAGAGGACGACGACTGACGTTCGTCGAGACGATGCGCGTCGCGTCGGACGTCGCCGCGGCGATGTCGTACCTCGCGCGCGAGAAGGTCGTGCACCGAGACTTGAAGTCGCACAACGTGCTCCTGACGTCCGCGCGCGGCGGCGGCGACGCGGCGAGCGACCATCGAACGACGCGAGGGGAGCGCGGGGACGGTCCCGAACGCGGGGTGTGGGCGAAAGTCGCGGACTTTGGCATCGCGCGCGCGAAGGGTCACACGATGCTGCAGACGACGCGTGGCGCCACCGCGAACGGAAAAGGCGACGCGGGCACGCCCGCGTACATGGCCCCCGAGCTCTTCCGCGGGGATAAATGCGACGAGAAATGCGACGTGTACAGCTTTGGCGTCGTGTTGTGGGAGTGCGTCACCGGGAGAGCGCCGTGGGCGTGGTTGTCGAACCAGATGCAGATCATCTTCGCCGTCGCCGTCGAGGGACGGCGGCTTCCGATGCGCGAAGGGGAGTGCCTCGCCAGCGAGTTGACGTCGCTGATGTTCGAGTGCTGGCGCGAGGAGCCGCGCGAGCGCCCGGCGTTTAGTCACATAGAGGAGCGCGTCGCGGCGATGCGAAGACGGCTGTCGAGTCTTTGACGCGGAGGCGGGCGGGCGCGGCGTCGAACAACTTACCCTCGCGATCCAAATAACATTACCCTCGCGTCGCTCGAGCGTCGAGTCGCGTCACAGCTCGTCCGCCCCCGCCGCAGCCTTCTTCGCTCTCTTCGCTTTCTTCCCCTTCTTGACGCCCTCCTTCCTCTTCACCCACAGACCGTTCTCCTTGGGCTCGTACACCTTCAAAAACTCCGGGGAGCCGATCGCGCCCGGATACGGCACCTGATCTTTGAACGGCGCCATCATCCCGACGAAGGAAGCCGTCTTCACGCTCTCGCGGTTGTGCTTGAACGCCTCGTCGTTCTTCAGGTCGTCCGCGCCGCGCAACGGCGGCCGCGCGCCCGCCGCCCACGACGCGTCCATCGTCTCCACCTTGCCGTCCCTCTCCATCTTCGTCGCGAACGAGAGGACGCGTTTGCCGACGCTCTCGGCGAGGCCCGTCGCGTTCGCGGCGGCGACGTCCTCGCTCAAGTCGTGGAACGCCGTCCCGAACAGCAGCGAGACCGGGTCGAAGTACGCGAAGTAGACTTGGTTCTTCGTCTCGAGCTTCTTCTTCGCGTGAGCGCGCCCGTCGTCGTCGCCGACGCCGAGCATGTGAAGCATCGCGACGAGCTCCTGCTCGGGAACGTTGAGGTGGAACAACGCGCCCGCGCCGTTGCGTTTAAGCGCGGCGCCCGCGGCGAGGAGCCCCCGCTCCACGGCCGCGTCGTCCATGTCGACCGAGTTTTCTTCCGTCGTCGCGAACATGATCTTCGGCCACTGGCTCTTGGCCGCGATGCGCGCGCGCTGGACCTCGTTCGCGTACCCGCGCTCTTCCGGGAACGGCGGGAACTTGAAGTAGTGCGGCTGCACGTTGACGAAGATCCAGGCGGTCAGGTTCGACGCCGCCCACGGGATCGACCCCGCGGTCGCGTCGCTTTCGTCCCCGTCCCGGTCGCGTCCGACCACCTTCAGCGGCATCGCCTGCCCTTGCGCTTTCCCGCGCACACGCGGGCGGACCTTCCCGTCGCTCAGGCCGTGGAACAGGTACATCTCGGGAGGCTCGCGGACGTTCGGATCGTACGTCTCCTCCGTCGTCGCGCGCGCCTCCGCGTAGAAGTGCACGTCGTCGAAGCCGTGCGCCGCGAACGTTCTCTCCGCGTCCTGGAAGATCGCGTACTCGGGCGTGGAGACGTCGTCCACGCGCGCGACGACCGCGAGCAGATCGCCCTCGGTCTGTGGAGTCGGGAGGAGGGGAGAGAGGGGGGGTTCCGGTCGTCGTCAGATCGAATCGAGATCGCGCGCGAGGGAGAGATGGGATGGAAATTCGTCCATCGATCGATCGACTCGCGGACGACGGCGGGGTCGGGGAGAGCGCGCCTCTTCGATGATCGCATCGAGCTCGTCCTGGTCCGAGATGATCTCCACCGCGACGACGGCGTGGACGAAGCACGCGAGGAGCGCGAGGAGCGCGAGGAGCGCGGGGCGGGGCGCGACGCGCGCCATTCTCTGTGCCGGGCCGACGCTTCGACGCGCGTCGAAAAATCCGACGGATCGATGCGATGTCCGACACGCAGCATGCCTCGCCGCGGGCTCCTCGACTTCCACTCCTCGACGCGCCGCGGCGCGGCGACTGGCGCGCGCTCCCCGAGGCGCGCGCGGCGAGGCGAGGCGACGAAAGATGTCGCCGGCGCCGCGGACACCCCGCGCGCCGCGACGACGCCATCCCGGCGCCGCCGCCCTCGCGCTGCTCGCCGTCGCGATCGCGACGCGCGCGAGATCTGCCTCCGCGCTCGCGTCGCCCGCGAACGCCGCCGCCGACGCGCGGCACCGCGTCCGACGCGCGTCCTCCCCGCGCCGCGAGTGGCACCCCGCCGCCGTCGCGGCGAGCGCGGAGTGGCGCGAAGACGAGGTCGGGCTCGGGACGCACGAGACGTGCGACACGTGCGCGCGATGTCTCCTCGATCCCGCCCCGCCGTCGTTTCGCAACCCGAACGCGCCGCGGGCGGACCCGAAGACCGGCCTCGTGCACTGCGAGAAGTGCCTGGGGTGCAACGTCATCTTATCGCGGATGAACGCGACGACGAGGATGAAGGGCGAGGACGTGAAGATCTTCACCGGCGCGTCCGGGGCGGCGGTCATGCGCGGCGTGACGGCGACGCGCGGCGACGTCTTCGTCAAGGCGTGGTGCGGCCTCGTGGGCGGGTACCGACAGACCCCGCTCAACGATCCCATACCGGAGGAGTGCCACGACGCCCCCGGCGAGATGGAGAAGGACGCGGAGATGGCGAAGTGCAAGAGGAAAGGCGGCGTGTTCGGGTACGGCGAGTGCAACTTCAAGTTTCTCAACGCGCTCGACGCGCTCGCGGCGGATGCCAATCTCTCCGCCGCGACGCCGAGGTCCTGGACGGATGAGATTCGGTCGTTCCTTCCCACCGCCCCGGACGACCCGTCGTCCTGGTCCAAGGTCGCGACGCGCGCGCAGCTGTACGAGGTCGTGGACGGGGTCTCCGTCGAGGCGTTCTACGCCCCCGGGATGACGCGGAAAGCGCTGGAGGTGACGAGGAGCGTGCCGCGGGAGGACGTCCTCCGGTGCGCGACGTTCGACTTGCTCTTCAGCGAGCAGGACCGGCACGGGCAGAACGTGTTCGTGTCTGAGACTGGTCGGCTGCGCGTGTTGGACAACGAGGGCGCGTTCGGGTCGGTGAACTCGATGTTCCTCCCCGGCGGTCAGAAGTTCGAGGTGTACAGGATCGGGTACGCGGCGGTGTGTTGCGGGAATTACCCCGGAGGCGCGGAGAAGAATTGTCCGGGGAAGATAGATCCCATCTCCGCGCCCGAGGTGCTCATGGACTACCGCTGCCACGTCCCGGGCGGGTTCGTAGGCACCGCGTTCCCGCCCGGCGTGGAGCCGTTCCTGCGACGCATAGACGCGATGACCGAGGACGAGGTGTTCGAACGCTACGGCATGAGTCACAGGGAGCACGCGGGGACGTTGAAGCGCCGCGTCGCGGACGCCGTCGACGGCGGCTTCGAACGCGCGCTCATGGCGGCGTACGCTCGGCAAGAGCCAGGCGACGGGATAAGGTACGGAAACGACTTCAGCTACGGGATAAACCCGGCGTGCTGCGGCGTCGGTCTCGAGCACTGCGCGGTGCGCGCGCCCGAGGAGACGGCGCGGTTGCCGAGGGAGGAGAGAGTCGCGAGGGCGGGGGAGGAGTACGAGCCTGGGCCGCTCGCGACGCGGCTGTGGCGCGGGCCGGTGCGAGGCGCGCTGCACGTGAAGAACGCGACGCACGGGAGGAAGTTGTTGCGCGGGGGGTACGCGTACGTGTAGTAGTCGGGGTAGCGCGCGACGATAGCGGGGCGGGAGGCGGCGGACAGCCTGCGCGTTTTAGGGTCCTTTTGAAAGGGAACGCGATCAAATGTTGAAACCGAGGTATGGGTGAAAAACGTTATGAGCTGATCGCACTATCTCAGCTCAGACGCTTTTCACGAGCCTCGTGTATCCATAAACCTACGTGTCGCTGTCGTCACACTCGCCGAGCGCATCTGGCGAGCGCACGGAGGATGACGACCGCGGCGCGGTCGTTCGCGGTCGCCCGCGCGGGCGCACGCGCGACCGTGTCCGCGAGCCGGCGCGTCGCGGCGGCCTCGAACCCGCGCGCGGCGCGGGAGCACGCCGCGCGCGTCCTCGGAATCGCGTCGACGAAAAGCGCGCGCGAGCGCGGCGCTCCTCGGCGCGCGTCCGCGCGCGCGCGCGCCTCCTCGGACGACGACGACGACGCGCAGACCGAAGCGGAGAAGCAGCGCCTCGCGCAGGGGGAGTTCGAGCGGCTGCGGAGCCTCCCCCTCGCGGACGAGGGCGCGAGAGAGAAGCTCGAGTCCGTGCAGGGCGTCGAGGGCGTCCCGCAAGCCATCATCGAGGCGGAGCGCAAGTCGAAACCCTTGCGACGGTACCGGCTCGCGTCGTACGCGCTCGCGTCGTGCGTCGCCGCCGCGCAGATGGTCGCGGTCATCCAGGCTGGCGTGGAAGCGTGGCCGGAGTGGCAGAGCGAGGCCCCGGTGAAGATATTCATGGACGTCGTCGTCATCATGTCCGGGTCGCTGCTGTGGCGCGTCGAGCTGCAGAATCGCGCGGAGAGTCTGAAGGCGATCTGGAAGAAGGCGGCGTTTCGCGAGGAGAGCCTCACGAGAGCGGAGGCGGGGTTGGGCGACACGCTGTGGACGTCGCGGATGCGGAAGCGGCAGAAAGGCGACACGTGAGCGACCGCGTCGCGTCGAGCGCGTAGGGGGCGGCGAGCGTGGGTAGCGTATTCGCGACGCTTCGACTATCGACGAGAAGGGCTGACTAAACGATCGATCGCTCTCGTCTCCGTTCCGTTCACGCGTCGGCTCGCGGAGGCGCGTCGTCTTCCTCCCCGCTCCCGCTCCTCCCCATCTCCTCCTCGACCGCGCGCGCCCGCGCTCGCATCGACTCCACGAGGCCGTCCACGCGCGACGACTCGACCCCCGTCGCGCGCAGCAGCTCCCCCGCGTCCCGAAACAGCGCCTCGCCGAAATCCGCCGACCCCGCGCCGAAAGGAGACGACCAGGACGGCGCGCGCTCCCCGCGCTCCCCGCGTCGACGGCCCCTCGCGGGGCTCCGCCGCGGGCTGCCGCCGGGACCGGTCTCGCCGTCGTCGCTGTCGCTGCGCTCGAACGTGTCGTCCGCCGCGTACGGGTCGTCCGAGAGCTCCTCCGCCGCGGTGAGGATCTCCTCCGCTGCGTCGACGCCGATGACCCGCTCCAACGTCCTCACCGCCTCGCGCGCCAACGCCGCGCCCGCGTCGTTCGGCGTCCCGTCCTTCCGGGAACGTCGTCCCGGCAGCACGTGCTGGACGAGGACGCCCAAGAACACGATGCACCGCTGCACGAGCTCGGTGGGCTCTTCCTCGCCGCCCTCGACGGCGAGCCACGGGACGAGGCGCTCGGCGACGACGCGGAGGCCGCCGCGCGCGACGAAATCGCGTTGCCGCGTCTCGCCGTCCGCGAGGAGCGCGAGCAACGCCTCGAGGGCTTCGCACTGGATCTCTTCCTGCGACGGCTGCCCGAACTCTGCGTTCGGGTCGGCGCACGTCCACCCGACCTGCATGTTCTTCGGGGTCTCGCCGTCTTTCGGAGGGCCGTCCGGATACCGTATCATGAACGGCGGCTCCCTCTTCTTTTTCTTCTTCTTCTTCTTCTTCTTCTTCTTCGTCTTCTCCGAAGCCTCGCCGTCGCCGTCGCCGTCGCCGTCGCCGTCTGCCTCCTCCTCCTCCTCGTCGTCGTCGTCCTCCTCCTTCTTGCCGTCGCCCCCGTTACCCGCCCACCCTCCGGTGTCGTTCCACCGCTTCAGCTCGCGCGCGATCGCCCCCGCGGTCGTCCCGGGGTCAGGGTCCGGGACGCCGTCGACGAGACACCGCAACAGCGCCTCCACGGCGCCGTGCTCGCCCGCGTCGTTTTTACTCCGCGGCGCCCATATCCAGATGCCACGTAGTAACCGCAGCGCCGCGAGCGTTTCCGCCCGCGTCGGCGGGTCCGCCAGCTCGTCGTTCGCGTACTTCACCGGGTCCTGTCGATTTTTTTGCTTCTCCGCGATGGCCCTCGCGCGAAAGGTGACGTCCAACACGTTTCGCACGTGGTCCGCGTCCGTGGTCGCGATCATCTCGCGAAAGATGTCCACGAGCCGCTCGTGATCCGCCTTCGTCCGAATCCCGGCGGCGTACCCGCTGGACAAGTCGTCGAGGACGTCGAGGAAGTCGTTGTACTCGTTCGCGCGAACGAAGCTGAGGTTCCTCCGCGCCGCCGCGCGCAGCTGCGCGAACGCGAGCCCCCACTGCTCCGCGTCCAACGTGCGGTCCAGCGCGTGCACGAGCGCTCGAAACCCCGGCTCCCACTCGTCCACGGACTCGGGCTCCTCCTCCGTGGTCTGATGCCACGGCCGGACGCCGTGCCCGCCGAGCTTGGGCTTGTACGGCGGCGGGTTGTCGACTTCCTCGGGGGGGGGCGTCGGCGGCGGGAACGGCGTCGTTCCCGCCATGACGACGCGACGTTCGCCGCCGCCGCCGCGCCTGCGCGTGGAGTGATGGACGCGACGAGAATGAGAGAGGGACGACTCGAAACGCGAGAGGGAGGGAGGGAGGGAGGAGGGAGGGGACGATCGCGATCGACGACGCGAGCGAACGACACAGCTGTGTAGGCACGTCGTCGTCGATTGGACGCGGTGCGATCGATTCCCGCTCGGATCAGCTTCGCCTTTACATGTCATGTGCGCGTTGGCGACACTTCCGGGCGGCACGCGAGCGCCGGCGCGTCTTCACGACGTCGATATCACCCCCGCTCGACCGCGCGACGAATGAGCGCGAGCCGAGTCTGCGGCGCCGTCTGTATGCTTCGACGGCACCGCGCGCTTTTCGTGGCTCGCGACGATCGCAGCGCGGCGCTGTCGCCCGCCTTTGCGCGACGCCGCGCCCACGGAAGCAGGGGCGGGCCGGAGAAACGGGCGGCCGCGCGGCCGCGGACGGGGGGTTCGCATCGACGACGATCCGAGGCCAACGCTCGCGCGCGCGAGCCCGGACGCCAACGCACGCTCAGACCTTTTACTAAAGAGACTCATCACCTCCGAGCGGGGAATCGAACCCGCCGCGACGACGACGCGCGGCGGAAAGAGGAGGCTGACGGGCGAGAAGAGGAAGGCGAGAAGAGACGCGCCTGCTCCGCCTCCGACGCGGTACGACGCGCGTGCCGCGCGCGTCTCGGTGTGCGTCGCGCGAGGAGGGGCGATCGCGCGCGGATGAAAATTCAATCTGATACTCGTCTTTGGGGTGTACAACAGAAACAAACGCTGCTAAACGCGGGAGGGACCCGCTCCGCCCTCTCGTCGCTCTTCGTCAATCCAAAACGTTCATGACGTAACTCCCGATCGCCGCGTCCTGCGCGCCGGTCCCCGTGAGGTCGCACACGATCAGCTCCTTCCCTTGCCGCCCCTTCTTGCTGCCGTTGATGATCTCCCCGAGCTCCGCGTGGACGTCCGACTCCTTCATGACGCCCGCGGCGACGGCGCTTCGGACCTCGCCGACGCGGACGCACTGCGCGGTGATGTCCGTGATGACCTTCGCTTTCTTCATCACCTCGGGCGGGATCTCGTTCTTCGTGGGCTGATCGGACCCGGACGCGATGATCGTCGCGTGCGGTTTCAACCACGCGAGGTCGAGGACCCACTCGCCGCCGGGAGTTTGCGTGAAGACGACGTCCGCGTTTCGCACCGCCTCCTCCGCGGAGTCGCACGCTTTGAAGTCGTACCCGAGCTCCTTCTGCATCTTGTCGCAGAACGCCGTCGCCTTGTCGATGTTCCTGGAGTATCCGTACCCTTGCTCGAACCCGTACACGGTCGCCGTGGAGCGCGCCATGGACTCCGCGATGACGCCCGTGCCGATGAACGCGACGGACTTGGCGCCCTTCACCGCGAGATGCTTGACGCACACGGCGCCCGCCGCGCCCGTGCGCATGTCCGTGAGGTAGCGGTTCTCGTGAAGGACCGCCTTCGGGCCGCCGTTCGTGGCGTCGCAGACGACGAACACGCCGCTGCCCGCGGGAAGGCCTTTCTCGACGTTCTTGTAGAAGCTCACGCACGCGAGCTTTACCGTCCACGTCGGCGCGCCTTCGATGTATCCGCCCTTGATGTGGCAGTCCCCGGGGCCGGCGGCGGCGGTTTCCGCGATCCCGATGTGCATCGGGAGCGGGACGTCGACTTTCCCTTTCGCGAGCTCCGCGAACGCGGCCTCGACGGACTCCGTGAGCTCCTTGTTCGGCTTCACCTTCGACACGATCGTGTCGTAATCGTACAGTTTCGGCGCGGGCAGGCGCGGCTTCGAAGGGTCCGCGTTGGCGGCTTCGCCCGGGCGGACGCCGTCGAGGACTTCCATGACGTAGCTCCCGATCGCGGCGTCTTGCGCGCCCGTGCCGGTGAGGTCGCACACGATCCTCTCGTTCCCGACGCGGCCTTCGCGCTCGCCGGAGATGATCTGACCAATCTCCGCGTGGACGTTCGCCTCGGTCATGAGCCCGGCTTCGATCGCGGATCGAAGCTCGCCGACGCGGCTGCACTGCGCGGTGATGTCCGTGACAACCTTGGCGTTCATCAAAATCTCCGGCGGGATCTCGTTCTTCGTGGGCTGATCGGACCCGGACGCGATGATCGTCGCGTGCGGTCGGAGCCACTGCTCTTCGAGGACCCACTCCCCGCCGGGGGTTTGCGTGAAGACGACGTCCGCGTTTCGCACCGCGTCCTCAGCCGTCGCGCACGCGTAAAACGGGTACCCGAGCTCCTTCGTCATCTTCTTGCAGAAGCTGCTGCTCTTCTGCGGCGAGCGCGCGTACGCGAACGCTTCTTCGAACCCGTGCACGGTCGCCGTGGCTTTCGCCATCGCCTCGGCGATGACGCCCGTGCCGATGAACGCGACGGACTTGGCGTCGGGGGCGAGATGCTTGACGCACACGGCGCCCGCCGCGCCCGTGCGCATGTCCGTGAGGTAGCGGTTCTCGTGAAGGACCGCCTTCGGGCCGCCGTTCGTGGCGTCGCAGACGACGAACACGCCGCTGCCCGCGGGAAGGCCTTTCTCGACGTTCTTGTAGAAGCTCACGCACGCGAGCTTTACCGTCCACGTCGGCGCGCCTTCGATGTATCCGCCCTTGATGTGGCAGTCCCCGGGGCCGGCGGCGGCGGTTTCCGCGATCCCGATGTGCATCGGGAGCGGGACATCGACTTTCCCTTTCGCGAGCTCCGCGAACGCGGCCTCGACGGCTTCGACCAACGCCCTCGCGGGCTTGACGTTGTTCACGATCGTGTCGTAGTCGTACAACACCGGCGCGGGGAGCCTCTGCGGCCCAGAGCTCGGCTTCGCGACGTCGGCGGCGTTGGCGGAGGTCGGAAACGAAATCGGAGACGACATCGGCGCCGCCGCGGTGTTCGTCAGCGCGCTCTTCGGCCGCGTGAAGTCAACCTTGTACCTCGCGGAGAGTTCTTCGTAGAGCGTGTCCGCCATCGCGATGCCGGTCAGCTCGCACGTCACGTCGACTTGGACGCTGTGCGAGTCCTCCTGAAGCCAAGCTCTCTCGTGGTTGATTTGTTTGATTGACGCGCCGACCTCCGCGATGACCGCGGTGAGGCCGGCGATCCCGCCCGGGCGGTCCGGAACGACGACGGAAAACCGACACAGGCGGCCGTCGTTCACGAGTCCGCGCTCGAGCGTGTTCCCGAGCGTGTTCGTGTCGATGTTCCCGCCGCACAACAGGACGACGACGGTCTTCCCTTCGAGCTCCGGAAGCTTCCCCGCGAGACACGCGGCCATACCCGCGGCGCCCGCGCCCTCTTGCACGAGCTTCTCGCACTCCACGAGCCTCAACAACCCGACGGAGATGTCCCTCTCGCTGACGGTGACGAGCTTGTCGACGCGCGGGCGGCACACCTCGAACGACCGCGGGCCCACGGTGGGAACCGCTAGGCCGTCCGCGAGCGTCGGGCCGGGCATGTCGAACTTGACCACCTTACCCGCGGCGAACGCCGCCGCCATCGAGGGGCACCGATCCGGTTCGACGCCGATGACCATGACGTTCGGGTTGATCGTCTTCACCGCGAGCGCGACGCCGGCGATGAGCCCGCCGCCGCCGACGGGGACGACGATCGCGTCCACGTCTTTGATGTCCTCGAGAATCTCGAGGCCGACGCTCCCGGCGCCGGCGATGATGTTGAAGTCGTCGAACCCGTTGATGTACTTCATCCCTTGGTTCTCCACGAATCGCTTCGCCGCGAGCGCGGCGTCCGCGATGGAGTCGCCCTCTAAGATGACGTTCGCGCCCAACGCGCGACACTTCGAAATCTTCGTGAGAGGCGCGATGGAGGGCATGAGCACGGTCACCGGAATGCCGAGATCCTTCCCGTGATACGCCAACGCGAGCGCGTGATTGCCGGCGCTCGCGGCGACGACGCCTCTCGCCCTCTGCGCCTCGTCGAGCGCGAGCAGAGCGTTCCTCGCGCCGCGCTCTTTGAACGACCCGGTCGCTTGCTCCCACTCGTGCTTGATGAGGATGTTCATCCCCGTGATCGCGCTGAGGGACTTGGACTTGGTGCAGCGCGAGCGCACGACGCCGGAGCGAATTCGGAAGTGCGCGGTGGAGACGTCCTCGAAGATGGGGAGATCTTGCCCGTTCACCACCTGCCGCGGAACCTGCGGGCACTCCTGCGTCATCGGGTCGCAGTACTCCGCGTCCGCGTCGGCGGACGTCACGCCTGCTGGCGGGGTGTTGTCTTGGATCGCCGCGCGCGGCGCGGCGCGACGCGCCGCGCCCGCGTGATGGCGTTGTTTTCGCGACAGCGCGCTCGGCGAGCGCGCGAGCGGGCGCGCGCTCATCGGCGTGCCGCGCATCGCGCCGGCGACCCCGGACGACATCGTGACTGACGGCGCCTGCGTGGGGCGTGAACGCGCGACGCGCGGGGTCGGTCAGGTCGGGGAACGCGACGGCGCGCGCGCGACGAGATCCTCGCGACGCGTCGAGAGCGTGACTAGACGAGGAAGATGGTGCGCGCGTGTCTGTTTCGAGATAAGATGTCCGCGGACTCGGACGCGCGCGCGCGCACCGTGCGATACCGCGCTGGCGAGGTGGATTCCGTGAAGACTCGCGTCTGTCGCGTGCGTGCGCGCGTGCGGAGGGCGCGAGTGCGTGCGCGCGCGAGAGTGCGGCGGGGACGCGCGCGCGACCTTTCCGCGACCGAACGATTGTTACGCGTCGCGTGCATCGAGCCAAAATTAAACGGTCGTTGCTGAGTTGTTCCTATCAAATCCAGGCAAGGGTGCCGTGCTTCAGGCTCGCGGCGCGATCAGATTTACCCCGACCCAGCCAAGCGCGCTAGCCGACGGGAAAAACCGACGCCGACGAAACTCCGCCCGCCCGCCCGTCTCCCGCGCGAATCCCTCACTCCTTCTTCGGAATCTTCGGCATCTGCCGCCCCGTCGGCGGCGACACGTCCGTGAACTTCCCCGCCCGATGCGTCTCGCGCTCCCGCGCGGCGACGTATATTCTCTGGATCGCCTCCGCGTTGACGACCCCTTTGATGGACACGCACCTGGCGCCGCCGTGCTCGTCGCCGTCGTCCATCGAATACGCCTCCTCGCCGCCGTTCTCGCTGATATCGGTCAACGCGCTCGTGTCGATCTGCAGGACGTAGAAGTATCCCGCGCGCTCCGCGTAGTGCGCGTTCGCGTGCGCGAGGAGGTCGTCGGGGTTCATGAACGCCTCGACGGCGCCGACGTGATGGAAATCTTCCGAGACGTACGCGTCCTGCCCGCGTCCGATGGGGAGCTGGCCTTGGAAGAACTGCGCGGGGGTGAGGTGGAACAGCGTGTGTCCCTTCGGCGCGGTGTCCTCCCACTTGCCGTACACGCCGCGGTGGACGCGCACGCGGCGGAAGAGCTCGTCGTCCGGGAGGCCGACCTGCACGGAGCGGGGAGACGGACGACGACGACGTCAGTCGGACGACGCGCGCGACGGACGGCAAATGACGGACGCAGGAGGACGAGCGACGGACGCGCGTCGTCGCGCGCGACGCGACGCGACGCGACGCGACGCGCGAGGGAGGGAGGAAGCGCGCGCGGAGGCGAAAGGATCGAGCGAAGCGCGCGCCATGGCGGGATCCATGAGGCACTGCATCGCGTCTCGTCCCGCGTGCGGTCGCAGCGCGCGCGCGCGACGGACACTGTCATCTCGCCGGGCGGGAGACGAAGCGTTACGCCGAACGCTCGCGCGCGCTCGGAGCTGGGAAACGAGGAGAGTGGAAAAAAACCGCGCCGACGACGACGTTCGACCGATCGAACGATCGACCGAAACGCCGCGGGCGCGTCCGTTCCAACGCCTAAAGAGCTACCACTACTACGCTAACCGACCGTGAACTTCAGACACCGCGTCTCCGCGTGCACGGCGTTGCACTTCTTCCCGCAAAACTTCATCCCGCACCGCGCGCAGCTGTACTTGGACACGAACCCGCACACGCTGCAAAACTTCCTCGGCGCGGACGTCCTCCCCGGCGCCGCGGCGGCGGTGAGATACGTCGGTATCGACGCCGGCACGCGGTCTAACATCGCGACGTCGAGCGCGCCGGCGAACGACCGCGGCCCTCGCTTCGCTTGCGCGGCGCCGCGCGTCTTTCGCTTCCCCGCGGACGACGCGAGCCCCCCTTTGCTTCCCTTTTTCTTCAGGACGACGCCCACCGCGTCCGCCTCCTCGAGTTCGTACTCGCTGTCGCTGCCGGCGCCGTCCTCCGCGTCCGCGTTGTCGTTCTCGAGCGCGTCGAGCCGAGCCGCGGCGACCTGCGCGCGCGGAGGGGAGGGACGTCAGGAGGAGGGCGAAGACGGATCGAACGATCGATCGGGGACGAGTCGACGAGGGCGGAAAAGAAGGGTTCCGCGCGATCGACGACGCGCGGGCACGCGACGCGGCGCGCGCGCGTCGAGGGCGGGTCGACGCGATCGCGCGGCGCTCTCACCTGTCTGCGCGTGTCCTCGTCCACGCGCTTGAGCGCCTTGGCCACGGTCTTCACGCGCGTGGACTTTCGTTCCGACATCGCGCGCGCGCGCGCCGCAGTGGCCGACGCGAGGCGGGGACGGCTGTCTGGCTGTCTGGCTGGTGCGCTGGAGGGGAACAGAACCGCAGCGGTCGTCGGTCGCGGCGAGAAATCGATCAAAAAATCTTCGGCAAGGGTTTAAAAAATCCGTTGAAAGGGGAAAGCTACGAGGGTTGAGGGTTTCGAGGATCTGGCGACGGCGTCGGCGAACGCGCGGGCGATGGAATCGCCGCGCGACGCGCGGCGTGGCGAAGACGAACTATCCGCGCGCGGTAGCGGAGCGAACGCGAGGCGCGCGTCGATCTTCGACGCGCGCGCGGCGACGACGGCTCGAATGGCATTTCAAAAATGTAACAATTCAAAGCGCGTTGCGCGCCGTGCGCGCGCTTCTGCTCGTCTCCACTCTCGTCACGCCCTGCCGCGCGCTCGTCTCGCGTCGTCGCACGTTGCCTTCTAGATTACACAGTCATAGACATCGGCTGATCCTCGCCCGGATGTCGTTCATCGCGGCCCCACGCTCGGAGAAGAGCTTACTTCTTCACTGGCTTCTTGCCGGGGGTCATCTTTTTCGCGGCGCCGAGCGACCCCAACCCGCTCTTCGGGTTCTCCGGGGACGTCTTCCACTTCGCCGCGCACTTCGCGAAGATTTCCTTGGGGTTCATGCCCGGGGTCTCGGCCTTCACTTCCGCGACCGCCTTCTTCATGAAGAGGTTGAACGCGGTCGGCGCTCGCGGCGCGCGCTTCTCCTTCTTCTTCTTGATCGGCTTCCCGTTGTCGTCCACGAGCTCGCCGCTCGCGCCGCGCTTGCCGAGGACGACGCCGCCGGCGAAGACCTTGGAGATCTCGATGCACGCTTCGCCGATCTGGGCGAAGAGAGGAGCGAGCTTAGCGGAGTCGGACATGGTGTTTGATTTGACTTGTGGCGTGCGTTTAGGACGCCGCGCGGGAAGAATGGCGTCGGGCGACGAACGGGGCGCTTTCAAGAACCCTCGTTCAACGGAACTTTCAGCCGCCGAACGGACCCCTCGACGCGCTCCAGTGCTTTCGAAACCGACCTCGGGCTGGACGGACGAACATGAAATAGATGCCACCTGGAACGTACGCGTCGCCTCGCGGGAACCGCCCGCAGAGCCGCCCGCGCGACGACCGCGTCGCGATGGAGAAGGTCAAATCCATAAAAGCGAAGGTCGCGTCCGGCTCCGAGGCGCTGCTGAAGAAGGCGAAGGAAGAAGCGGTGCGAACGCGCGCAGCCTCGTCGCGAAATCGAAGTCCACGTCGCTCGCTTCCCGTCTCGGCTCGCGCGTCCCTCGTCGCCCCCGCCCCCGCCTGACCTCCGAGCCAAAACCTCGTCCTCTCCGCGCGCGCAGGCGGAGGCGAAGGAATACACGAAGAAGAAAGCGGTGGAGCTCAAGCCGAAGCTCAAGGCTGCGCTCGCGAAGGCGGAGCCCGCCGTGCAGGAGTTCTTCAAGAGCCCGACCGGGGAGTTTCTCAAGAACAACCCGAAGGCGGTGATCGGCGTGCTGACGGTCCTCGCGTTCATCGGCATCCCGGGCGCGGGGCCGCTCGCGGCGTTGGTGAAGATCGCGGGGCCGCTGCAGGCGGCGCTGCCGATCATCATGACGATGGCCGCGCCCGCGGCGGCGTTGTTAGTGTGACGAGCGCGAGGCGGGACGGGAGCGCGGGGCGACGCGAGGTATATACTGTAGAAAGGCGGGCGAAGCGAGCGAGGCGCGCGCGGCATCGTGTATTCGTATATTAGCATCGCGCGCTTCCGCGCGGCTCGATCAGAGTTCGCCCTCCTCCATCTCCCCGTCCTCCGCCGGGGGCGGCGGCGGCGGCGGCGGCGCGCCGAACCCCCCGCTATCGCGTCGCCTCCGCCCACCACCGTCGCGGTCGTCTCTGCTCCGGCTCCGGCTCCGCTTCCGGTCGCGGTCGCGGTCGCGGTCGCGGTCCGACCGTCGCGAGTCGCGGTCGCGGTCCATCCGTCGCGAGTCGCGGTCGCGGTCGCGGTCCCTGCTGCGGTCCCTGTCTCGGTCTCGGCTGCGATCGCGCGGCGCGCGGTCGCGGCTGCGATCGCGGTCGCGGCCGCGATCGTCGTACCCGCCGCGCCTAGAGTCGCGTCCTCCCCTCCCGCGGTCGTCCCTTCTCCCGCGGTCGTCGTATCCCCGGGGATGGTCCCTCCCGCGCTCGTCGTATCCCGGTGGCGCGTACCCGCCGCCGCGTCGGTCGTCCCCGCCGCCGCGGTATCCGTCCCCCTCGGACGGGCGGTCTCGGGAGTGATACGCTTGGTCTCGACCGGAGACGAGCGAGTTTTCGTGCTTCGCGCCCTTCCTTGTGCGCCCTAACCCGCCGCCTAACCGCCGCGGCTTCCAGTCCGGCACCGTCCGCCCACGCTCCGCGTCGACGACGACGCGCTTGTTCTCGATCCGCCGCCCGTCCGCTTGTTTATACGCCGTCTTCATGTCGCTCTCGCGGTTGTACTCGATAAACGCGTACCCGCGCGGCTTCCCCGTTTCGACGTCCTCGACGACCCTGACGCTCTTCACCGGGCCCCACTGCTCAAACTCGCGCCGCAGCTTGCTCTCGTCGACGTCGTACGAGAGCCTCCCCACGAACAACGTCTTGTACGGGTCCGAGTCCTTCGCTTTCGGGTCTTCTTTCGGGTCCCACTTTTCGATAGCCTCTTCCAACGCGCGCGCGTTTCTCTCCTCCGCCGCCATCCGCCGTCTCAGCTTCTTCTCCTCCTTCGTCTCCTTCTTCTCCTTCGGCGCCGGCGGCGGATCGTCCGCGGGGTCCGTAAACTTATCCACGTACGCCGCGACGCCGGTCATCGGCTGCGTCTTCTTCGGTTTCGCCGGCGCGGGCATGTACTCCACCGGCGGCCGCGGGACGAACAACGCGAGAAGCGACGGCGTGAGGCCCGTCTGGTGCGCGCCCGCCGCGCCCCCCGGGGCGGCGCGCATGCCCATCATCGCCCCGGGGGGACCCATCGGTCGGAGTCCCATCCCCATCCCCATTCCTGGGGGTCGCATCATCCCGGGGGGCATCCCGGGGGGCATCCCGTACCCGGGCATCATCCCGGGCATCATCCCGGGCATCCCTGGCGGGCGCATTCCGGGGACGAACGCTCCGGGCGGGGGCGGGAGCCCCGGTCGGAGCGGCGCCCCCGGGGGGCCGAGGCTCGGCGGCGCCTGCTTCAGCATCTCGCCCCGCTCGCCCCGCGCGCGCGATCAATCGCGTCGAGGTTCGCTGAGAGGCTCGCGGAGCCGGAGCCGACGCGCGATCGGGGCGAGAAAGATCGCCGAGAAGGGAACCCTAACGACGAATCGACCCGCCCGCTGATCTGATGATTCGACGCGCGTTCGCGGCGCGCGAACGGCGAGCGGCGCGACGGTCCCGACGCGCGCGCGCGTTCGTGACGGGGTGTAGAACGTGCGACGCGAGGCGGACGTGCTCTCGACGCGCGCGTTCGGCTGTGACGGACGCGCGCGGCGACGCGCGCGGAAGCCCTCGGACGTCGATCGGAATCCCAAACCCGCGCTTTCGGCGCCGCGCGGGGGCGCAGTTCTGTTTCTCTGCTCATCACTGCCCGCGGGCGGTTTTCAAACGATTTTGAACTGCGGACGTCTTCCGCGCCTCGCCACAACGAGCGTCGCGCGTATCACACACGCGCGCCACACGTCGAGCGACGCGTCGAGACTTTCAGTCTCGTTCCTCGCTTCTCCCGCGCTCGCGCACTCCCCGCGCGCGTCGCCGCACGCGCGCGTCGCAGCGCACGGAAAGAAAACTCCGCGCGCGCACGTGTGGGCACCGCTCCGAAGACGATCGCTCGAGCGGGCTCGCACGCGCTCGCGCTCGTCCGCCGCACCCTGAGCGTCTGGCCTTCGACGGTTCCCTCGAAGGTTCTCTCGTCCTCGAACGCGCGTCCGTGTCCTCGCGCGCGACCCAGAGGCGGCACGCATCGCGCGACCGCGACGTCGTCGGGCGACGTCGCCGACGGAGGCTTCAGACCTGATACCGCGCGCGCGCGCACCACGATGAGCGACGCGAGCGCTCCCACGACGCGGCCGTTCCAGGTCGTCGTCGCCGCGACGAAGGGCGACATGGGCATCGGCCTGGACGGCGCGCTCCCGTGGAGGCTCCCGAAAGACATGGCGTACTTCAAGTCCGTGACCGCGACCGTCGCGGAGCCCGGGAAGCGAAACGCGGTGATCATGGGACGGAAGACGTGGGAGTCGATCCCGGCCAAGTTCCGGCCGCTCCCCGGTCGCCTCAACGTCGTCCTCTCGAAGTCCGGCGCGCTCGTGGAGTCGACCGGGTCGGAGAACGCGGCGCCGGCGAACGGCACGCCGAGTAACGTCCTCCCGCCGAGCGTTTTGTTGCAGCCCTCTCTCGAAGCCGCGCTCGCGACGCTCGGCGCCGGCGAGCACGCGGAAAACGTCGAAAAAATCTTCGTCGTCGGCGGCGCGCAAGTCTACGCGGAAGCGATGGCCTCCCCCGCGTGCCAGGCGGTTCACATCACGGAAGTCACGCCGCCGAAGGACACCCCGGACGCGTTCAAGTGCGACACGCACATGCCGCCGGTGGACATGGAGAAATTCAAACTCTACGCGTCCGCGCCCCCGGTGAACGAAAAAGAAGGCGCGAAGATTCAGTTCCTGTCCTACGTCGCGAAAGACGCCGCCACGGGGAAGTTCCGCATCCCCGGGAGCGTGTCTCTCCCGCCCGGCGCGGTCGCGAACGGCGTCAGGCACGAGGAGCTGCAGTACCTCGATCTGATCAGGGACATCATCGAGTCTGGGAACGTGAAAGGCGACCGCACGGGCACGGGGACGATTTCGAAATTCGGAACGTCCATGCGATTCGACTTGCGACGGTCGTTCCCGCTCCTCACCACGAAGCGCGTGTTCTGGCGCGGCGTCGCGGAGGAACTTCTGTGGTTCGTCGGCGGGAGGACGAACGCGAAGGAGCTCCAGGACAAGGACATCCACATCTGGGACGGCAACGGCAGCCGCGAGTACCTCGACTCCGTCGGGCTGTCCCACCGCGAAGAGCAAGACCTCGGGCCGGTGTACGGGTTCCAGTGGCGACACTTCGGCGCGGAGTACACGGACATGCACGCCAACTACGACGGCAAGGGCGTGGACCAGCTCGCGGAGGTGATCGACAAGATCAAGAACAACCCGAACGACCGACGTATTCTGCTCACCGCGTGGAACCCCGCGGCGCTGAAAGAGATGGCGCTGCCCCCGTGCCACATGTTTTGCCAGTTTTACGTCGCCAACGGGGAGCTGTCGTGTCAGATGTACCAGCGCTCGTGCGACATGGGCCTCGGCGTGCCGTTCAACATCGCGTCGTACTCGCTCTTGACGTGCATGATCGCGCAGGTGTGCGGGTTAAAGCCCGGGGATTTCGTGCACGTCATGGGCGACACGCACGTGTACAGCAACCACGTGGAGCCGCTCAAGAAGCAGCTGCTGTGCGAGCCGCGGCCGTTCCCGACGTTGAAGATCAATCCGGCGAAGACGGACATCGACTCGTTCGAGTTCAGCGACTTCACGATCGAGGGGTACGACCCGCACCCGAAGATCGAGATGAAGATGGCGGTGTGATGAGGAGCGTGCGTTGCGTTGCGTGTGAACGTATGGGACGCGAGCGTTACTTTGAATAGTGTAAGTCCCTACGTATTATAACAGAGAAACGATCCAACTTCATGAACCCCTCACCTGTCGCGCCTTTAACTTCGCCGCCGCCGCGGCTTGCTTCTTCGCGAGTTTCTCCTCCCTCGCGCCGATCGACTTCGGATCAAAATCCGCGGGCAAATCGAGCGTCTCCAACGTCTTCGCCCACAGCGCCGCCGCGGCGTCGTCGTCCCTCGCGTGCTTCGACGGCGGCCTCGCGCGACAGTCGGACGTGAAGTACGGAGCGATCCCCGTCGACGCTCCGTAGTCGTCAACGAGCGCCTCGTCCCTCGTCGCCGCCCACAGCGTCGCCCGCGCGCCTTCCGCGGGCGTGAGCAAAAAGTTACTCATTATGATCTTATACGCGACCTGCACAAACTTAGGTAACGTCCGAACGACGCCGGTTATGATATTCCCCGGGTGCACCGCGAGCGACCGCACCAGCGCCTTCTCCCCCGTGTTGACGTCGACGCCGTCGTCGTTCACGCCCAGCCGCCGTTCGAGCTCGCGAACGAACAGAAGCTCCGCGAGCTTGCTCTGCGCGTACGCCGCGCGCGCGCCGTACTTCCTGTTCACGAAGTTCGCGTCCTCGAGATCCACGCCGTGGGAAAACTCGTGGAGTTTGCTGCACACAAACACGATCCTCGCGGGCCCGCTGTCGTGGCTTCTCCCGTAGGACGTGTACGAAAACGCCTCGTCGAACTCCCGCAAGCTCGCGCCCGCGCGCTTGAGCGACGGCAGGAGGAGGAGCGACAGAAGCGCGGGGGCGAGGTAGTTGGTGCCGTAGTGCTGCTCGTGCCCGTCGGACGTGAAGCGATGCGCGCCGGACATGTCGAACACCCCGGCGTTGTTGATCAGGCAGTGAATCGGAATCTCTCGCGCGTTGAGCGCGCTCGCGAACGCGCGGACGGAATCGAGCGAGTCCAGATCGAGATGCATCACCTCGCACTTCACGCCTCTGCCGTACTTCCCTTTCTCTTTCTTCTCCCTCGCTTCGAACGCCTTCACGAGCTCCTCGCCCCTGGACACGGTCCTGCACGCTAAGATCACCTTCGCGCCGAGGAGCGCGAGCGTCTCCGCGGTCGTCGTCCCGATCCCGGACGTCGGGCCGGTCACGACGAACGTCTTCCCTTCCACGGCGGACCACTTGCACGCGCGCTTGGGGTCGGCGTACAGGTGCCACGTGTGCGGGCGCTGGAGCATGACGTCGTTCACGACGCCGAGCCACGTCCCGAGCCAGGACATCGCGAGAAGAAGCGCGGGCGGAGGGTGGGCGCGACGCGTCGATCGATCTGATCGAAACGCGGGTCAGGTTTCGTCTCGCGAACAGAAGTTCATTTTTTCCCCTCCGCTCGCTCCAGCTGTCGTCCTCTACGTGTTCGATGCATGCGCGCTACTCCATCCCCGTCCTCTCTCTCTCTAATCGCTGTCCTCCTCCCACCGCTCGAGCTCGTCGTCCTCCTCGACCGGCATCCGAACCATCAACCCCACCGCGTCCGGCCCGCGCACCGCCTGTCGGTCGTACCGAAACACCAGCTCGACGTGCCTCCCGTGCCCCGCCACCCCCACGAGCGCCCTCGACGGATTCGACGCCACCCCCGACAAGCTCCGGCGCAGCGTCCGCGTGCCGACGTTCGCGACCGAGGCCTCGCCGCACGCCTTAGACTCCGCGAGCCGCTCGCACGGACCCGCGCTCTCGTCCTCCAGCCCCGGCTGCGTGCCCGTCCCGCGTCCCGTGCCCCCGTCCCACGCGCCGCCGCCGCCCGCGCGCGAGGACTCGTATCGGTCCTCCGACGCGGGGAGCACGCCCGCGCCTCTGAGGGTCGTCGTTCCGTCGTTCACAGCGACGTCGGGGTGGAGATGTGAGGCGTCAGTGTTTGAAGTCGAAAGGCGTCGCGGCGTGTTGGGATCGAAAGCGAGGGGTTGTTGGGCGGAGAGAAACGCCGGGAGAGAGAGTCCTTAAGGAACGGCGCGCGCCGCGCGAAAGCGGTCGTACGGGGACCACAGCGGTGTCATCGGACGGAACGCGCCTGAGCTCCGCGCCGAGCGCGACGTGCCCTCCCTTGTTCGTCGTGAGGTGCAGTGACCCCGCCTTCGTCGTCGCGAGCTCGACGACGTCCCCCACGGCTCGGAACCGCTCCACGGCCGCGTGCGCCGCCTCGGTCGCGGCGCGATCGAGGCACAGCCAGTAGGGCACGTCCACGACGTTGGCCTGGACGATCGTCTCGAGGTCCTCCACCTCGCGGCGATTCAGCGGGCCCGCGAGCGGGACGTCTTGCACGACGTCCACGACGCCCTTGCTGTCGAAGCACAGGAACGGCAGCGACGTCCCGGGCGCGACCTCGCGCTTGATGAGCTTGACCTCGACGTGCGTCGCCTCGGAGCCGACGAGGCCGCGCAGGACGCGGCACAGCGACGCGGGCTCGAGGCGCACGCCGATCTTGTTATCGTTCGCGGACTGCAGCAGGCACGCGTCGAAGACTTCGTCCTTCAAGAGATCCGCGTGTATCTCGATCCCGCCGGACTCGGCGTGGTTCTGCACGAGGTGGATCGAGTTCGGGGTGAACAGGACGCTGAGCTCCTTGCCGAGCTTGTCGAATATCGGCGCGAACCGTTCGAGCCACTGCACGCCGACGGAGGAGAACGTCGCTTTGAACTTCATCGGATGTTTTTTTCGTCGCGTTCGCCGCTCCTCTTCTCGGACGAATCAAATCGAACCCGCCGCAGCACGCCGCGCGTCCCGCCGCGCCTGGAACGAGCGGATCCGACGCCGGCCAGCTCGTGAGGAGCGGTCGAAGCGCGCGACTCCCCGGCGGGCGGCGTGGGGACGCGCGACAAGCCGGGCGGCTGCCCCGCGGTTGTGACGAATCTCGAAGCGAGCGGCGCTTTATTTCAGGCGGGGCGGGGGTGCCCAAGTTTCCCGCCCGAGCGCAGTTTTTCGAAATGTAGGCACACCAGATCCATTCTTCGAAGCGCGCGAAGCGATGGAGCACTCCCCGAGGCCGGCTCCTCCTCGGGGAGTAGATCGCGGCGGCGGCGGCACATCCACGTCGGACGGCGGCGGCGGCGGTCCCGGCGGCGGCGGCCTCGCCGCGAGGCTCGTCGCCGTCAAGGCGAAAATCAAAACCTGGGAACACGCGTTCACGAAATCGCGCGCGCGGCCGCCGACGAGAGAGGACACGACGCCGGAGGTCGGGGAGATGTACAAGGAGTACCAGCGCCTGAAGGCGGCGATCGAGAAGGAAAATAAGAGGCCGTCCTCCGCGGGACGAGGCGACAAGACCGTCGCGCCCGCGGTTCGGAGCTCGCCGAGATCGCGACCGCAGAAGCCTCCCGCGCCCGCCGCGCCGCTGCGCGACGCCAACCGAAGGAAACCGACGGCGCTCGCGTCGCGGCTGCCCGCGCCCGCGGACAGCAGCGACGACGACGACGACGACGACGACGACGAAAGGATCGAGGCGACGCCGGTGAAGACGACGACCGCGCGGGGACCGGCCGTCGCGTCCGCGCCGCAGCGTCCGCCGACGTCGCCGATGTCGCCGCCGCCGCGTCGGTCGCCGAGGAAACATCCCGCGTCCCCCGCGGCGACGGCGCTGCCGCGACCGAGCCCGTCGAAGGTGTCCGCGCTGCCGCCCAGGAAAGCGGCGGCGATCCTGTCGACGTTGGATCCTCTCGCGCGCGGCTCGGGGCGAGGGCTCGGGTTACCCCCGTTAGTCCGGCAAGGGTCCGGATTACTCGCCAGAGGCGGCGGCGGCGGCGGCGGCGGGTTCGCGCGCATCGCCGCCTCGCGCGGCGTCTCCGCGACGACCGCCGCCGGCCGCCCGGCGTTTGATCCTCTACTCTGCGACACTGGCGCGGTGCTGAGCGGCTCCGCGGTGCGCACCGGCGCGGGCGCGAGTCGCGCGCCGGAGTCGCTGTCGTCGTTTCTCGGCGAGGACGCGGACGCGCGCGCGAAGGCGCCGATCGTGATGCCGGTGGCGCCTCCCGTGAAGAAGACCAAGCAGAAGGCGCCGCCGATGCCGGTGTACGACACGTCGCGGAAAGGGCGAGGGAAGGCGCGCGAGGACGAGATGCTCGCAGAGCCGGACGAGGACGAGATGCTCGCGGCGATGGAGGCGGAGGAGGAGGACGCGCCGCCGCCGCCGCCGCCGCCGGCGGACGACGACGAGGACGATTACGCCGCCGCGGCGGCGAGGGCGTCGGCGGCCGCGGCGAAGAGGGTGGAGGCCGCCGCGGCGAAACGCGCCAAGGCGAAAGAGTCGAAGGCGACCAGGGGAGGGGACTCGGACGACGGCGGGGACTCGGACTACGCCGAGAGCGGCGAGGACGACGACGAGGAGTTCGAGATCGCGACCGCGGCGGGTAAGAAGCGCCGCCGCGCCGCCGCCGCCGCCGCCGCGCCGAAGCCGAAGCCGAAGGCGCCGAGAGCGAAGGCCGCGAAGTTGACGGTTCCGACCGCGGCGACGGAGCCGGCGAGACCGACGACCGGACGAGAGCGCGCGGACGCTCGCAACGCCGCGGTTCTCGCTGCCGCCGCGGAGGCGGCGGCGAAGAAAAAGAAACCGAGCGGAGGGAGCAGGGCGAAACCGTCCGAGGCCATGGACTGGCGCGCCGCCGGGGACGAAGCCCCGGACGCGCGCGCCGCGGGCCTCGCGGAGAGAAAGCCGACGAAGAAGACGATGTGCAGCGGGAAGGGCAACTTCGTGAAACTGAACCTGAAGCAAGGGTGGAAGAGCAAGGGGGTCAAGAACGGCGCGCCGAAGAAACGCGTCGGCGGGAACGCGCGATACGGCGGCGGCACGCGCGGACGACGGAAGCAAGCCCCGGAGCCGACGGAGTGCGGGCAGTCGCTGTGGCACGCCGGGGACTGGGCGGACAGAGAGAAAGCGGCCAAGGCGAAGGAACGCGACGCCAACGCGGGGAGGAAAGCGGCGATCGAAGCGCCGGCGGTGAGACCGAGCGCGGCGCAAATCGCCGCGGAGGAAGCGCGCGCGAAGCTCGAGAAGCCGAGCGACGCGCTCGCGAGCGCGTGCGCCGCGGCGCTGAGGGACCCGACCGAGGACGCACTGACGGACATCCTGCGGAGGGCGTTCGGGCACGAGAGCTTCCGCCCCGGGCAGCTCGAGGTCATCCGACGCGTCCTGCGCGGCGGCTCCTCCCTCGCGTTGCTTCCCACAGGCGCGGGGAAATCGCTGACGTATCAGCTCCCCGCGCTTCTGTTCCCGGGGCTCACGCTCGTCGTGTCGCCGCTGCTCGCGCTGATGTCGGATCAGCTGAGGGGGCTGCCGCCGGCGCTCCCCGGCGCGGCGCTGCGATCGGACCAGTCCTTGGACGCGCTGTTTCACACCCTGGACGAACTCCGGGCGGGAAAGTTTAAGGTGCTCTTCGTCTCGCCGGAACGGCTTCTGAACGAGCGTTTCTTGAGCGACCTGAGAACGGTCCCCGGCGGCGTCTCGCTCGCCGTCGTCGACGAAGCGCACTGCGTGTCGGAGTGGTCGCACAACTTTCGTCCGGCGTATCATCGCCTCGGGCGCATTCTCCGCGCGCGCTTACGCGCGGACTGCCCCGTGCTCGCGCTCTCCGCGACGGCGACGGCGCGCACGGAGAAATCCCTGCGCGCGCAGCTGCGCATCCCGCGGGAGGGCGTGCACAGGAACGACGTCATACGTCCAAACTTGATCCTTTCCGCGATGCGCGTTCCGTCGAACTCGAGGGAGGCGACGCTGTTACACTTCCTCGAGAGAGAGCCGATGCACGGGAAGGGCTCCGTAATCGTGTACACCGCGTTTCAAAACCAAGCGGAGACGGTCGCGGCGTACCTTCAAACGAGAGGCGTCGGCGCGAAAGCGTACCACGCCGGTCAAGATCCGAGAGACCGCGCGCGGACGCAAGCGCAATTCTTCTCCGGATCTGTCCGCGTCGTCGTCGCGACCGTCGCGTTCGGGATGGGCCTCGACAAGCCGGACGTCAGAGCGGTGGTGAATTACTCCCTCCCGCGGTCGCCCGAGGCGTACATCCAGCAGGCGGGACGCGCGGGGCGGGATGGTTTACCCGCGCGGTGCGTCTCGTTCATCGACCCGAGCGATTACTGCCGGCTTCGGTCGTTATCGTTCACCGACGGCGTCGACAAGAACGCGGTGCACAGGCTGCTAGAGACGGTGTTCTTAGGGAAGAGCGCCGCCGCGGGCGCGGGCGGTGCCCGAGGCGGGAAGAAACCCGTCGCCGGCGCGATGAGCTGCTTCGCGCACTCCGGCGTCGAGTCCGGTCTCGGCGACGGCGACGACGACGGCGACGGCGTCCCCTCCGTCGTCGGCGCGCTGGTCGTGCAGCAGCTCGAACGCGAGCTCGACATGCGCGGGGAGGTCATCGAGACCGTGCTGTCCTGCCTCGAGTTATGGGACGCCGACGCGGTCAGACGACGCTGCGCGGCGGCGACGGCGGCGGCGGCGGCGACGACGGCGGCGGCGGCGGACGTGCACGACGACGACGACGACGGCGGCGACGGCGACGACGGTCTCGTCCGCGTCTTGCCCGACATACGAGCGACGTGCGAGCTGTCGTTCCACGGCACGCCCGCGGACGAGCTCGCGTCCCAGTGCCCGCTCGTCGCCGCGGTCCTCGCCATCGGGGGCAAGCCGAGGCAGGGGAAGTACAGATTCAGCGTCGCCGCCGCGGCGAGGCACATGCGAGACGGGCTCGAGCAAGTCCAGGCGCAGCTTCAGGCGCTGAGCGCGAACGGGCAGGCGGCGTATCGATTGGAGGACCGCGCGGTGGGGTACGAGATTCGCCGAGCGCCGCCGACGGATCTGCGCCCGTTATCCGCCGCGCTGGTGGACCACCTGACCGCGGTCGAGGCGTCCGCGGTCGCGAAGCTGGACACGGTGTACGGCGCGTTAGAACGCGCCGCGGACGCGGAAGACGACGCGTCGCAGGGCGCGTCGTTGCGGGTCGCGTTGGAAGCGTACCTCGGCGCGGGCTGCGGCGCGGGCTGCGGCGCGGACGCGGACGGCGCCGCCGCCGCCGCCGCGGTCGCCGCGGAGCCGCCCCAAGCGATCAACACGGAGGAGCCGACGAGCCTGCGCGCGGACGCGCGCGAGCTCCTGAGCGAGCGACACGGCGCGAAAGCGGGCGGCGCGGGCATCATGTCCGCGAGAGCGGTCGCGAGGGTTTTGCACGGGTTGGGCTCGCCCGCGTTTCCCGCGCAGGAGTGGCGGCGGCACCGTCTGTGGGAGCGGCACGGCTCCACGGACTTCGCGCTCGTCATGCGCGTCGCGAGCGAGGAGCTGCTCGTCGTGCGCGGAATCAAACGATGAACAGGCGGACGGTGCGATAACCTAAGATGCGATAGAGAGCGCACGACGTGCGAGCGGAGGGATGAATACTAGACTACGTCGGTTGTTACGAAGGCACGGAAGAACATCCTGTCCGTACGAGCTATACTCGCTCGCGCGCTCTCGACCTCCGCCGTCAGGTTGGCTTCGGTTTCTCTCGCGGGTCGACGAAATACCTCACGAACTCTTGCTTCGTGACGACCTTCCTGGAGTCCTTCTCGAGCTTCGCGAACGCTTTCGCCATCGCCGCGCGCGCGCTCTCCGCGTTTTCGCCCTCGGCGGCGACCGCGCCTCGTTCCAACAGTTTCGAAACGCGGTCGTCGTCCCCGAGCGCGGTCATGAACGCTCGAATTTCAATCCCGCCGCGGTCGTCCACGTTCACGATGTCGTACACCTTCCCCAAGTACTTCTCCTTCACCAGATACGTCCTCGCCGCGAACAAGCTCTGCGTGTTCAGCAGCGGGTTCGCGAAGAACCCCGTCACGGAATCTTTCGTCTCGGTGAACTCTTGCGCCATCTCGTCCCCGGTTTCCTTCAGCCCGCGCGTGACGACCGTCGCGCCGTCCACGACGCCGTCCACGACGATGTTCGCGCCCTTCCCGACGCCGTCCACGACGATGTTCGCGCCCTTCCCGACGCCGTCCACGACGATGTTCGCGCCCTTCCCGACGCCGTCCACGACGATGTTCGCGCCGCCGACGACGCCGTCCACGAGTAACCCTCCTCCGGCGCCGACGGCTTGTCCGACGCTCAAGAGCCCGTCGCCGACGGCGGCGATTGGCTTCGTCAACGTCGCCAAGACGTCTCTCTGAAACTCCGCGATGATCTGCTTCAAGAGCCTGTCCGCGCACGCCTTGCCGAGCTCCCCCGTCGTCCCTTTGAACCCGTCGATCATGTGCGCTCGAAACGTGAACGGCGACGACGCGACCGCCGGGATGTGAAACGCGCAGTCGATGAATTCCACGCGACGCACGTCCAGGGTCAGCTGTCGGTTCCGAAGACGCGACTCCTCCGTCTCCGCGGGCGCGGGCTCGTTCACGCGCTCGAGCAGCGTCACGAGCGCTCTGAGTTTATTCGTCACCTCCGTCCCGGCCGCGGTGATCCCAGACGCGATGTTCCCGGGGAGGTTCATCGCCTCCGCGGCGGCGGCGGCGAGCTTCGCGTCGATCGCTTTTTGCGCGGCGGCGAACGACTCCCCGACGTCGCTGAAGAACCCCCGCGGGGACGAGACTTCATCTTTGGACGCCTTGGACGCCGCCGCTTTTGATGCCTCCTCGTCTGTCGCCGCCGCCTCTGGCGCCGCCTCCGCCGCCGCCGCCTCCGCCTCCGCCTCCGCCTCCGCCGCCGCTCGAAACACGCCGGCGAAGTTTCGAATTTTCGACAACGCGCCGGCGTCGTCCGGGTCTTGCGCCTCGTCCACGTGCACGACCAAGCCGTGGATCGCGATCAACTTCACCGCCGCGGTGAGCCACCCGACGACGAAGTTCCCTCGGAGGACGCGCACGCCGAGCAGGCTGAGCAAGTCGCACTCCACCACCGCGCACTGCAGCTTCATCAGAAACGGCGCGTTCGCGAAATTCGCCGCGGGGGAATTGCCGATCGTCAGCCCCTCGACGCTGACCGTGTTCCAACGCAGGCGGACCCTCCGCGCGCTCACCTCGGGCGTCAGCATCCCTCGGAGCTTCGTCAGCGCGTGCCTCGTCACGTACGCGTCGAACGCGCGCGCGATCGCGCCGCGGTTGAGCCACAGCGCGGCGAGGACGAGCGCGAGGGTGGTGGCGAAGAGCGAGACGAGCCGCGGCCACGGGAGGCGCCAGGCGAACGCCGCGAGACGGCCGAGGAGAGAGTATCTCCGGTGCGCGTCCTCGATCACGCGTATCTCCGCCGCGGCCGCGGCGACCGCGGCCGCGGCGTGCTCGACCGAGTCCGCGACGCCGCTCGTCATCGGAGGCTGAGCGCGTCTCGTTCTGGCGCCGGCGAGGCGCTGCGAGTGTCATGTCTAACGAAACCGACGCCGACATTAAAAGGACGAGTCGCGCGACATCACTTCCCGCGGCGCGATGGAACGGCTGCTGCGGCAGCAAAACGACCTCCTGAAATTCGGGGAGGACCTCCTGCGCGATGCCGGTGCGAAGATGCGCGCCGCCGGCGCGGACGCGTTCGCGCAAGCGTGGGACAACGCCGTCGGCTTCGCGCACGCGGTGGACTGGACCGAGCGATGGATCCTCGTCCTCCTCGCGACGCATCTCTGCGTTCTCGCGACCGCGATCGCGCTCCGCGAGTCCGAGAAGGCGCAAGCCGTCGTCTTCATCGCGGCGATGACCGTGATCTTCCTCGCGGAGCGCGTCAACGGCCTCGCCGCGACGCACTGGCGGTCGTTCTCGAGGCAGAATTACTTCGACGAGCGAGGCGTGTTCGCGAGCGCAGTGCTGTCGGGGCCGCTGCTGCTGACGCAGTTCGTCGTCCTCGCGAACGTGCTTCGCATGATGGTCCGCGAGATGATCCGCACGAAGCGCGCGGAGCTCAAGTGGCGGCATCGGAACCGACGGAAGCGCGAGGAAGAGGCGGGGGACGGGACGGACGCGGCGGTCGGCGGCGACGGCGGCGAAGATAAAAAGCATCGGTAGGTAACATTTAAGTCGTCAGCGACGACGGACGCATAGATAGACGCGTGTATGATAGACAGGTAGTTCTCAAGACGGCTCAGCCGGCATCACGCGTCATCGTCCCCCGTCCGTCTCGTCTTGTCGTCGCGCGGCGCGTCGACGACGACGACGCGCCTCGGTCTCATGGTCGTTCTATACAAGCGAACGTCGGGGTTGAAAGGCGTCAGTTGGCGTTGAAAGGCGCCGAGGGCGGGGAATGAAAGCGAGGGGTGGGCGGAGAGATGCGCCGGGCAAAGTCCTTAAGGATCGGCGTTCACCACGCCAACGCGGTCGTATGGGAACCAGTGTATAGAACGCACCTCACTCCACCGGGCTCCCCGCGACGGACACGAGATTGATGCAGTACCGGTTCCCCGATCGATCGGGGAGGTTGTGCCCGAGGTGCGTCCCGTCCACGGACACCGCCTCCCCGTCCTTCAGGCATCGAACGTTCTCCCAGACGACCTCCTCGTCCCTGAACGACGGCCACCCGTGCGACCGCGACTCCTTCTCGAACGCCTCGAACGACCGCCCTCGCGGCGCGATGAACAGCGGCTTCCCCGTCACGGAGTCGTAGTACGTCGTCTCCGTAGTACGGTCCACCTCGGCGAGGAAGTTGGTCGACGTCCAGTACCCCGCGTGCTCGGCGTAGTGGCGGTTGAAGGAGCAGATCTTGTCCGCGGTCTGCGTCGAGCATCCCCACTTCAGGTTCTTCTGCACCGGCGCCGGGGAGGTTCCGTGCGCTTTCTGCGACATGACCTCCTCGCCGCACACGATCGGGAGCTTCACGCCGTCCGCGACCGGCGCGCCCTTGCAGCCGTCCGAGAGGCTTTCCTCCATGCCGGAGGACGCGGAGGACGCGGCGGCGGCGCGGGAGGTGGTGGAGGCGCGCTTGGGCTTGACGGCGAACGGGAGGTGCGCGCGAATGGACGCCGCGAACGCGGACATCGGGTTGGGGTGGTCGCTCGTGGTTGCGTCGGCGGCGGAGCGCGCGGCGATCTGACGACGAAGCCCCGTCGACGTCACCCGTCTCAAAACAGTGAGTGCCGTGACAAACAACTCAGATCTCGTTTCCGAGACCTGCGTCCCCGGCGCACCGTCAGCAGCGCCCGGCAGTCACCGCGCGCGCACGGCGACCTCGCCGATCGCACCGCGACGAGAGTTTCCCCGCCGCGATCCCCTCGCACGCGCGACGCGCATCGATCCACCCGCCCTCCGAACGCGCGCTGCTGGTGCGCGCGCGGCCCCTCCCCTCTCGAGCCCGCGTCGCGGGTCTATCATCCCCGCCCGCTTTTTCGCGGGAGAAAGGAAAGGAAGCGCGAGCGCGCGACGCGCGAAAGGGGCGCTCGCCGTCGCGACACGTCCGCCGCGCGTCCCCCGTCCCGAGTCTTCTGACCGCCCCCTCGCGCGTCCCCGCTCGCGCAGAACGACGACACCCTCCACCTGAACCGGCGCGTAACGCCAACCTCACGCGCGCCGCACCGCACCGCGCGTCGCATCCACACAGCGCCTTACCCTAGTAGCTACTACTAGGTTGACAACGACGACGACATCGCCGACGCGGACGAACGACCAGAGTGATGTCGCTCCTCACCCCGGAACAGCGCGCGATATTCGACGAGACCGTGCGCCTGCGCGCGCTCGAGGTCCTAAACGGCGGCGAAGAGCCGATCGCGAGCGCGCTTCCGCCGGACGCGAGGCACGGGGACCACCCGCACCCGCATAAACCCGGGTCGAGGGTGAAAAAAGCGGAGCAAGAGCAGCGACACCGCGCCATCAAAACCGCCGCCGTCGACGAGGCGAACCCGGTCTTCGCGCTGGACTCGAACGACCCCAACTACGACAGCAGCGAAGAGCCGAACCACACGATACTGAAGGCGATACCACGCGCGTTCCCGCGGACGGACGTCATCGTCGCGTACAAGGCGTCGACGGCGTCCATCGTGAAGGAGTACTTCGACTCGGGCGACGTCGCCGCGACGGCGGCGCTGCTGGACGACACCGAGCAGCCGCTGTATCAGGTGCGTTCTATGCACTGGTCACCATACGACCGCGTCGGCGTGGTGAACGCCGATCCTTAAGGACTTTTGCCGGCGATTCTCACCCCACCCCTCGCTTTCAACGCCCGCCCTCGACGCGTTTTAACTCCGACTGACGCCTATGAACTCCACCCCGACATTCGCTCGTATGGAACGACCCTCAGCACTACTTCGTCAAGCGTCTGGTGACGATGTCCATGGACCGCGGCGCGAAGGAGAAAGAAGCCGCCGCGGTGCTTCTCAGCGCGCTGTACCCGAACCACGTCTCGAGCCTGGAGATTCAGAGAGGATTCGAACGGCTCGTCGAGAGCGTGGACGACTTGGCGCTCGACGTGCCCTCCGCGGCGAGCGACCTCGCGATGTTCATCGCGCGCGCGACCGTGGACGATATCCTCCCGCCGGCGTTCATGCACACCCTGGAGGGTTTGCTCCCCGGTCTGAGAGGGGAGGGGAAGCACGCGTTCGAGACGTTGAGGATCGCGCGCGGGCATCTCGACGGGCGGCACGCGCACGAACGCGTGCTGCGCGGGTTCGGCGTGGACTCGTCCAAGTCCCCGATCGACGCCGCGAAGACGGCGATTCAAGACCTTCTGACCGAGTACCTCGACTCCGGGGACGTCGCGGAAGCGCGGCGGTGCCTCCGAGCGATCAACGCGAGGTACTTTCACCACGAATTCGTGAAGAGGGCGCTCGTGTTGTGCATCGAAGCCGTCGTCGGGGATGAGACGGCGCCGCGGTTGCTCGGGCTCTTGAAAGTGCTGGGCTCCAGCGGGGAGGTGAGCGCGTCGCAGATGGCGCTCGGGTTCGATCGCATGGCCGCGGTCGTGGAGGATCTGAAGCTCGACGTTCCAAACGCGGAGACGCGCATGGAAGGTTTGAGGCTGATGGCGAAAGAGGAGGGGATCCACCCGATGCGGGACTGACCCTCCGCGGAACTCGACCAGACGTCGTCCACCGAGTGACGAGTCCGCGCGGTTGTACGAGTACCGACGACGAAAGAACAGACGTTGTACTAACGAATACGAGTCACGAGACAGCAGCCGCGAATTAATCGTACGGCGTGTCCACCGCCTCCGCTCGCGCGAGGAAATCCTCCGCGCTCGCGACGTCCCCCGCGCGCCACATGTCCGTGAGCCACGTCCACCCGTCGCCCGCCATCGAATCTTTGTAATCCAAAAACTCCACCGCGTGCTCCCAGCTCGGCTCCTCCGCGCAGTATTCCCTCGCCCTCTTCGGGTCCAACTCGAACACTCGCTCGAACAACTTCGCGAGCGTCGCCGCGTCCGTCGCGCCGTCGATCCCGTCGCTCCCGCGCGTGCTCAGCGCGCTGAACACCAGCTCCGCGCACGCCGCCGCCGCGCCTCTGAGGGTCGTTCCGTACAAATGTAGTTCACCGGTCAGTTGAAAGGGACCCACGCGATCAAATGTTGAAACCGGGCGATGGGTGAAAAACAGGACGTTTGTATAGAACGCACCTGAGGTCCGCAACGCGCCCAGCCTCGGTCAACGCCGACGCGAACCCAAAGTTCATCAACCGCACCTCGAGCTCGTCCGCGTCGGCGTCGCGCGTCGTGCTCACCTGGAACGCGGTCGCATCGATCGCGTTGTGCGCCACCCCGCGCTGGTGCACCGCCGCGACGGCGGCGATCGCGCCTCGCGCCGCGTTTCGCACGTATCGATGCCGCGGGCCCAACCCGACGTCGCGGACGCGCTGTATCGGGGGCCACCACGGCTGCGCGTCGTCGCGCTTTTCCTGCCGCGCGCGCGGATAGTCCGCGAGCCTGGTGAGGCCGCCGCGTCCCCATCGCTGCACGGTCCACAGGCTCCTTTTCGGCGTTCCGTACCCGCCGCCTTCGCCGACGGCGGCGGAGGAAAAATAAGCGATCAGCGGCGCGACGGGCAACGACGCCGGGTCGAACGCCTCGCCGTACGGCGTTCCCTTCGCGTCCACGCCGATCGTGCTGTCGTTCGGATCGCCGTACAGCTTCATGTACGCCTCCACCTCCGCGTCCGCGAGCGCCGCGGCGGGCGCGTCGACGTACTCCTTGAGGAGGACGTCCGGGACCGCGCTCGTCGCGTCTTCAGTCGCGGAATCCGCGCTCCATCCGATCACCTTCGCGGCGTAGAGCTTGATGACGACGTCCGTCGACGCGATCGAGCCGCCGGAGACGGAGAACGAGTCCGGGACGCAGCCGTCGTCGCCGCCGCTCCACGACAGCGTGCGCTCGTTCGAGACGCCGGTCGGCTCGATCGAGTACGACACGGTGCCGAGCGAACGGAGGATCTCGAAGTCCTCCGCCTCCGCGCGCATGAGCGCGGTCGCGACGGAGCCGCCGAGGCGGCGACGCCGCCGCCCGGGGCGCGTCGACCGCGAAGAGCAGGACGCGCGGCCGTCGAGCCCATCGACGCGGCGCGCGAGCTGTCGCGCGACCGCGGGACGCGCCGCGGTGGCGCGAGACATCCCTGCCCTGCGCGCTGACGTGTGCGCGTCGCGTGTCGTCAGGTCTGGTCGCGTCGACTCGCGTCGTCCCGAGAGCGACGAAATCCCGGGAGCGCTCGACGCCGGACACTCCGCGCCGCGCGGCGGGGCGGGGATGCCGCCGCCCGCGGAGCCGAAGCCGAAGCCCCCCTCCGCGTTCGCGAGGCTCAAGCGCGCCCTGCTGGCGCCGATATTCGGCAAGCCGCCGAACCCGCCCGCGTCCGTCGACGTCGTCGCGCGGTCTCGCGAGCTCCGCGTCTCGTGGCGACCCGGCGAGCGCACGTCGCCGCACAACGCGGACGAGTACGTCCTCGAGGTGTCGTCCGCGGAGCCGAGGGTGCCGTTCGCGGAGTTCTACCGAGGCGAGGCGTGCGCCTTCGTCGTGACGAGGCTCCAGCCCGAGCGACGCTTCGACGTTCGCGTGCGATGCGTGAACCGATCGGGGGCATCGCGATGGCGCGCGATCGAGAACGTTCGCACCGCGCAGGTCCCCGTCGGGTGCGGCGGCGTCGGACCGACGACGCGTCCGGGAGAGACGTACGGTTGGGACCAGACCCCGACGACGGTGGAGCTTCGCGTCCCCGCGCCGGACGGGACGACGCCGAGGGACGTGCGCGTCGTCGTGAGGACGCGGCGGTTGGAGGTGTCGTGCGGCGGCGAAATCGTCGTCGCGGGGGAGCTCTCCGGGGACGTCCTCTGCCAGGACGGGGACTACGAGTGGGAGCTTCGCGACGCGGGCGAGGGGGGGGACGGCGCGAAGGAGGTGTTCGTGACGCTAGAGAAGAGGGTCGCGGCGGAGAACGTGGACGAGAAGTATCGACCGGAGGCGCAGTGGGCGAGCGTCTTCGCGGGCCGCGAGCACCCGCGGGTGGACCTGCTCGAGCTGCGGTGGCTTCGGGACGTCGACTACCGGCCGCCACAGGACGCGAGGAACGTCGAGGAGGTCGCCGCCGCGCTGCCGGGGATGCGAATAGACACGTCGAGGGATAGTACGAGAGAGCGCGGGAGCGACGGCGACATAGGGGACTGGGGGGGGAACTGGAGGAAGAGCTCCGCATGACGATGACGCGCGGCGTTTTCGTATTTCATTTCATTCGCGACCAGACTGATGCGCTCCCTCCCGTGCGCGTACACGTGTACATACACGTGGTGTTCCCTCCCATTTACAGCGGCTCTTCTTTGATCTTGACGACCCCACAGTTTGCGTGCGACGTCGTGAACACCCCCACGAACATGTCGTCCCACAGCGCCTCCGCCGCGGACTTGTACCCGAACGCCCTCTTCTTGAACGCCTTTATCGCCGCGCGTTCCTCCGCGGCGGCGGGGAACTCCTTCTGCGCGAGGAGGCAATCCGCGAGGTAATGCAGCCACAACGCGTTCGTCTTCGGGCAGTGCTCCTCCCACCTTCCTTTCGTCGCCTTCCGCATGCGACGGTACGTGTCCGACTGGCAGTGCCCGGACGGTCCCTCGAACAGCTCCGGGTCCTGACCGAGGTCGCAAAACGCGACGTCGCCGCGGCTGTCCAGATCGAGACGCGACAGCGTGAAGTCGATGACGTTGACTTCGAGACCGTGCAGCGGGTACGTGATGTCCACGCCGTTGATCCTCGCGGTTCGTCGCTCGTCCGCGCGCACGTTCGCGCGCGACAGCAACACGTTCCCCCAGTGCAAATCTCGGTGCTCGAACCGCATCGCTTCCTCCGCCACCGCGAGCGCGACGGTAACCTGAAGCAGCGTCGACCTCGCCTCCGCGTACGACCTGAGCTTCACGCGTTCCAAGTCCACGCCGCCGTCGTCGCACGCGAAGACGACGTACAGCTGTTCCGGGTCGAAGTTCGCCGGGTTCTCGTTCTCGCTCGTCCTTAATTCGTCGTACGCGGTCCACGCGTCGAGAAGCGACGGCGCGTACGGCCCGCGGCACACGGCGACAGCCTCCGTGCGGATGAAGCCCTGCGTAAAGTTCGTCGGCGCCGCCGTCGACGCGCTCGCGTTTTCGTCGCCATCGGCTCTCAACGCGGTGAGCCGCTTCGCGATCGCAGCCTCAGCCTTGATCTGCGCCGGGCCAATCTGCGGCTCGCCGTTGATGAGCGCGGCGCCGCCCATGGGAACAATCTTGAGGACGATCCCTTCGCCTTTGAACGCCTCGCCGTACGTGCCTTCGCCAATCTTCTTCACCGTCCCGGCTTCGCCCGTGAACCGCTTGATCGCGTCTCTCATCGGGAGCACGTCCGCGTCCGTCTGTCCGCACTCCCTCAGGAGCAACGCCAGCGGCGTGAGCTCGTCCACAATCTCCGGCTCGCTCTCGTCGTCGCTCACGGGTTCCTCCTTGATCTGCACCGGGTGGGGCGCGACGGCGACGGCGACGGCGACGCCCGCGTCTTCGAGCTTCACCTCCGCGTCCTCGGGTTCGGGTTTCACCGTCGGAGCCGCCGCCGCGGCGACGGACTCCACGGGCTCGGGTTTGATCTTGATCTCCGCGAGCGCGGCGGCGACGTCGTCCACCGCCGTGACGGGCGGCTCGTCTTTCGCCGGTTCCTCCTCCTCCTCCACCTCCTCCTC
>NW_003315884.1:1169118-1189012 GCF_000151265.4 Micromonas pusilla CCMP1545
AAGGTCTCCGAGCCGCCGCCCTTCGCCGTGGACGGCGGCCGCGTCGACGGCGAGTCGCACATCGACTCGGACGCGAGCGAAAACTTATCCACCTTCTGGAAGAACGCCTTCTTTTCCTGGAGCTCCTCGGCGACGAGGAACGCGTCTTTGTCGTCGCGTCTCGCCGCGTCGCGCGCGCGGCGGTCCGCCCTGGACACGAACGCCGCCCTCATCTCGCCGTTCGCCGCCTTCTCCTTCTCCTCCGCGGCCTGGCGCTTCTTGATCGCGGTCCCGGGGCCGCCGCAGTCGCTGTCCTCGCCGCTGTCGAACGGGCCGTGGTACGACTCTTTGCTCATCGGCGTCGACGGCGCGTCCGACGCGGCGTCGTCGTCCGCGTCGCGCACCGTCAACTTTCCGAGATCCTTCGTGAGCGCGACGGACGCCGCGTGCGCGGCGAACGCCTTCTTGCGCCGCCGCGAGTACGTCCGCACGTTCTCTTGCGTCGGCTTCGGCTTCGCGACCGGGAGCGCGACGCCGAACGGGTCGAACGGGGCGTTATCGTCCCGCGGCGCGAGCGCGCTTCGCGCGAGGCTCGCCATTGTTTTCTCGCGAGAGATGCGGTGACGCGCGGGCGAGACGCCGCGACGGTCGCGCTCTGCCGCTCCCGCGCGCGAACGCGAGCGCGCGTCCGGGTGCGCTTTACGCCGTCTACGCGATACGCGCGCGAGCGCGGGGACGTCCGAATGCGCTTGCGAGCGAACGCGTGCGTTCGAGCCGCGCCAATGCCGGGAAACGCTCGAGCGCGCGTCGCTTTTCATCTTTCATCGTCCCCCCGCGATGCGCGCTCATCAGATGAGCTGCGACGCATTTCGAGGCTTTGAACGCGGTTTGAAAGCGAGATTCCTATGAGATTCCTTTTTCCCGCCTCTTTTGATCGGAAGCGCCGACCGGTCGACCGCGCGCTCGCGCCGATCTCGCGACGCGACTCGCGAATGTCGAGTTAAATTGACTCGACTATGAACCTGTGGCGATGGCGGCGCATCTTTTCGTCGGGATATTTAGACCAGACGGTTATTTTTAACTTTACAGGGGTTGGTGAGATCGGAATTTGCGGCGCGCGGATCTGCCACTTCCCGCGCGAGCCTCTCCTCGCGCGCACGCCTTTTTTTGGCCGTGCACAAAGGGAAACTCAGCCAAACATGGCCACCTACGCCAGCGAACCCGCGGCGGACGCGTTCATCATCCTCGTCTCGTTCATCGGGATCTTCTTCGCGCTGTACCAGTTCTCGCTCGTGCAGCGCGTCAAGCTCGTGGATTCCTCGAACGGCTCCGGGAATGGCGCGCCGCTCCTCACGTCCCTCGGCATCGACACGACGAAGCTCATGGGGATCTACGAAGCCATTCGCGTCGGCGCGGATTCTTTCCTTCGCGCGGAGTACACGATCTGCATGTACTTCATCGGCGCGTTCGGGATCGTCGTCCTCATCCTCACGTCCTACATCGAGGAGAAGTGGCACTTCGACGAGGGCGCCCTCACCGCGGTCGCGTTCGTCGCGGGCGGGGTGACGTCCATCATCTCCGGCCTCATCGGCATGAAAGTCGCGGTGTACGCCAACGCGCGCACGACGGTGTGCGCCGCGGGCGGTAACCCGTGGACGGACGCGTTTAACTGCGCGTTCAGGGCTGGCTCCGTCATGGGATTCGCGCTCTGCGGCCTCTCCATGCTCATCCTGTACTCCCTCGTGCACCTGTTCGCGTTCCACTTCGACGAGTGGGACACGAAAACGTCCGAGACGCTCAAGCTCATGGAAGCGCTCTCCGGGTACGGCCTCGGCGGCTCTTCCGTCGCGCTCTTTGGCCGTGTCGGCGGCGGCATCTACACTAAAGCCGCCGACGTCGGCGCCGATCTTGCGGGCAAGGTTGTCCAGGGCATCCCCGAGGACGACCCGAGGAACCCGGCGACGATCGCGGACAACGTCGGCGATAACGTCGGTGACGTCGCGGGCATGGGCTCCGATCTCTTCGGTTCTTTCGCGGAGGCGACGTGCGCCGCGCTCGTCGTCGCGTCGGCGTCGGAAACCCTCGTCTCCGAGGGGAAGTGGCCCGGGCTCATGTTCCCGGTGACCATCTCCGCGGGCGGCATCCTGGTCTGCCTCATGGTGTCCTTCGTCGCGACGCACATCAAGCCCGTGAAGAAGGAGGCTGACATCGAGACCGTCCTCAAGCTCCAGCTCGGCCTCACGACGCTGCTCCTCACGGGCGCGATCGGCCTCCTCGCGTGCATGTTCCTCCCGGAGGAATTCATCCTGTACAGGGTGGACGCGACCTCGATCACGTTCACGCCGCTCCGCGCGTGGGTCTGCACGTGCATGGGTCTGTGGTCCGGCTGCCTCATCGGCTTCATCACGGAGTACTACACCTCGCACTCGTACAAGCCCGTGCGCGAAGTCTCCCAGGCGTGCGAGACGGGGGCGGCGACGAACATCATCTACGGCCTCGCGCTCGGATACAAGTCCGCGGTGCTCCCGGTGTCTCTCCTCTCCATCGTGGTGTACGTCTCGTTCTACCTCGGCGACATGTACGGCGTCTCCCTCGCCGCGCTCGGTATGCTCTCCAACCTGTCCACCTGCCTCGCGATCGACGTGTACGGCCCCATCTGCGACAACGCCGGCGGCATCGCTGAGATGGCGGAGCTTCCGGAGCACGTCCGCGACGTCACGGACGCGCTCGACGCGGCGGGCAACACGACCGCCGCCATCGGCAAGGGCTTCGCGATCGGTTCCGCGTGCCTCGTCGGCATCGCGCTCTTTGGCGCGTTCATCACGCGCTCGCAGCTCACGATGACGAAGGTTTCTCTCCTCGAGCCGATGATTTTCGCGTCGGTTATCTTCGGCGCGATGATTCCGTACTGGTTCAGCGCGATGACGATGAAGTCCGTCGGTCAGGCTGCGAACGAGATGGTCAAGGAAGTCGCGAGGCAGTTCCGCGAGATCCCGGGCCTCCTCGAAGGCACCCCCGGGCACGCCCCCCCCGACCACGCGAAGTGCATCGAGATCTCCACGGACGCGTCTCTTCGCGAGATGATCGCCCCCGCGGTGCTCGTGATGACGACGCCGCTCGCGTTCGGAATCCTCCTCGGGAACGCCCCCGTCGCGGGCATGCTCGCGGGCGCGATCGTTTCTTCGATCCAGATGGCGATCTCGTCCTCGAACACCGGCGGCGCGTGGGACAACGCGAAGAAGTATGTCGAGAAGGGTTCCGTGTCCATCGACGGCGTCGTCCAGGGCAAGGGTTCGGAGCTTCACAAGGCTGCCGTCGTCGGCGACACCGTCGGCGATCCCCTCAAGGACACGTCCGGGCCCGCTCTCAACATCGTGATGAAGCTGATGGCGATCCTCTCCCTCGTGTTTGCGGACTTCTTCCTTTCCATCAACAACGGCAAGGGTCTGCTCATGCTTCCGCACTAAGAGAGACGCGCGGTGAGTAACATTTCATCGATGATTTCATTTCGACGACGAAAGCCGCCTCGTCGTCGCGGTTGGTTTCGAACGAGCCGCGACTGGTAACATCGAGCGAGCGAGCGCACGTCGCGAAAGTTGCATTTTTACGTATTAAGTTGAACCTTACTCTCATCTTCGTATTTCGCATTGTTTCGAACGTTGTTATAAAAGAGAGTCTAATAAAACACGACGACCGAGCCGTCGACGCTCTTCTTCAACTCGCGCAAAGCGCAAAAAACGAGACGAACGCCGTCGCGTCGCTCGTCGGCGGGGGTAGCCGCGCCGCTCCCCCCTGATCAGATGTATCCCTCGTCGTCGCTCGAGTCATCGCCGGAGAACGTCCCCGCGTCGGACGCGACCTCGAACGCGGCGAGATCGACCTGGTACCGCAACATGCCGCCGATCCCGCCGAACCCTCTCACGAACTGCGACCCCTCCTCGGACTTGTCCGTGACGAACTCCAACACGCACCCGAAATTTTTGTAGTTGTTCGCGAACCACTCTAGCAGGGACTCGCTGTGCGTGGACTCGAGGTCCTCGCCGGTCTCCTTGTCCTTAAAGTTCGAGTCGTCCTTCTCCTGCTCCTGGGTGAGGTTCACGATTTCCTCCACGTCCGTCGATTTGTTCAGCAACGTGTGCCGGTTCACCTCCAAGTTTTCCCAAACCAAGAGCGTCTCGATCGCGCCCATCTCTAAACACGCGAGCGTGTCCTTAAGCCCGAAGCAGTACTTCCCGCTGTCTTGGCTAATCTCGTCGAAGTACTTCCCGATGAGCTTCTTCTCCTTGATGAACTTCACGTTCCCGAGGACGTCCGCGCTGAGTTCAATCGCTTGGTTGAAACCGTTTTCGCCGCCGTAGGAGACGTCCACGATCATCAAGATGATGGGCTGCAGACGAATGTCGAACAAGTCGGACTGAAGGAGCTGGTTCTTGAAGTCCGCGGATCCGGCGAGGACGAGGCCGTTCACGTTCGGCTTATCAGCGGTGATGAACATCTGCGTCATCATCTCCGCGATCTTCCTGACGTAGTTCTGCCTCTTCTCGAGACGCAGACGCGCGAAGCGAAGCGCGGACTGCCCTCCTCTTCCGTGTTTCTTCGGCAGGTCCACGGACACCTTGTGCAACACCTCTCTGTGGTTCCCGTTCAGCGTTCCGAACAGCGAGCCGTGCCCATCCATGACGAGGAACCCGTACTTGTTATCGGACTGCAGAAGTTCGGACAGCGCCTCGGTGTGGAACTTGTTATCGCACAAGTACAGCGACGTGTTGATGGGCTTGAACGGCTCAAAGTCCATGTTCACCTTCTTCTCCTTCCCCTCATCCGTGAGCACGGTGCCGCAGTAGATGATGAGGCCGTTCGGGGGGACTTTGTTGTAGAGTTTCAGGCGCGTCTGCGCGGAGCCGATGGCGCCGAGGACGGACTGTCGGTTCACGCGCGACTTGATGTTCGACGCGGTTCCCATCTCGTCCGCGAGCATCTTCGACGTGAGGTTGATCTGTCCTTTCGGCGGGATCACGAGCGAGATCATCGACGTTCCGTTCCCTCGCGCTTCCTCGAGACCTTTCACGAGCTGATGACGTTCACGGGAAGCGAGGATGGGGGCGGGTTGGGGTCAGCGGCGTGCGAACGACGCGCGCGGCGGGGAGATCGAAAGCGAAAGAGGAGAGGGTCTCGGTCGGCGAGCTCAAATCGCCCGCGCGATTGCCGTGCTTTTTTTCACCGAGGCGCGCGGGTGGGGCGCGAGGACGACGGCGCGCACCTTGCGGATCTTCCACATCTCGATCTCCTCTTCATTCTCGACCACTTCCGTCATGGTGCCTGACGGTTCCAAGCACGTGCGGGGTACACCGCGTGCTGGTGACAGAGAGCGTCCGCGTCGCGAGCGCGTCGCTTATCACTCGAAAAAAGGGCGGCGCGAGCGGTCGGTACGTGTACACCAGCCGAAGCGCGAAGCGCGTGCAGTGCGAACGATGCTTGAGAGCTGATGAGACTTGAAATGTGAGATGTGAAAGAATCGATTCAGACGCCCGCCGTTGGGTGCGCGTTTCCCGCGCCCCCAGCATTACTAACGACATGACTAGTGCTCCTCCGTCCCGCAGAGTATGATCGCCATACCCGCGAGCATGACCAAGATGTACGGCAGCCGGTCCCTGATCTTCTCCTGGTAGAAGATCGCCCCGCCGAGCACGCTCAGTAAGATCCCGCTTCGCTTGGCGGCGATGGCGTACGACACGAAGAGGTGATCGAGCGCCTTCAAGAACGCGGCGACGACGTACATCTCCATAACGCTGATCAGGAGTAGAAACCCGATGTTATTCGTCACCGCGCGCGCGCACTTCCCAACGCCGGACTTGTACAGGCACAGACACACGAGCGGCGTCGTCATCACCGCGCGCTGCACGACCATGAACACGAGAAAACTCGACGCGAACGAGTATCCCACCTTGTCCGCATCCGCGGTGAGCGACCACACGAACGCGACGAAGAGCATCAATCGACTGCCGGGCTCCGCGGGCATCACGCACAGCAACGGTCTGAGGAGGATGGAGACCGCTCCTTTCTTCCCGCCCACCAAACCGCCGCCGCCGCCGCCGCCGAGCGGGACGCTCCCCGACGACGTCCGCGATAGGAGGCCCTCCTCGCTCGCGCGGCCGCGCTCGCTGCCGCGGCCTCCTTGGGGTGGAGTTGAAAGGCGTCAGAAGCGGAGTTGAAAGGCGTCGATGGCGGGGATTGAAACCGAGGGGTGGGCGGAGAGACACGCCGGCAAAAGTCCTTAAGGATCGGCGTTCACCACGCCGACGCGGTCGTATGGGGACCAGTGTGACGACAGAACGCACCACTGCCGCCGCGCGGATTGAGTGACCCGAACGACCCTTTGTTCGGCGTGAGTTTGCCGACGCCGACGGAGCCGCCTCCGGACGACACCTTATTTATACCCTTCCCCGCCTCGGCCGCCGCCGCCGCGGTCGGCGACGCCTTGTCCTTCTCTCTCTCGTCGCCCCCCCCGCCCGACTTTGCGACGTCTGATGATTTTCCCCGCGCGCTCGCCTTACATGACGCGCCGCCTGTGCCGCCGCCCGCGACGGCGTTCAACGCGTACGCTCCCGCGGCGAGGACGGTCACCCCCGCGACGCCGTACGCGTTCGGTTTCTCCCCGAGCGTCCAGTACGACGTGAACAGCAGCAGCGCGGGCGTGAACGCGAGGTACGGCACGGAGAGAGACACCGGCGACAGCGTCAACGCGCGCTGAAACAGGACGCTGCATCCAATCTTCGCGAGCCCGCTGAGGCCGGCGACGGCGACGAGTTGAAGATCCTCGAAGCCTCTTCGGACCGCGGGCGTCGCGCCGCGCAGGAGCATCGCGCACGCGAGGACGACGCAGTTTGTGAACTCCCAAGCGGTCACGAGCTCGAGGTTGCTGCTGAAGCGCTTGTTCTTCGTCCCGAGCTGCGGCGGAGGAGGACGGAGGGGTCGGGGCGTGATGATGATGAGCGCCCGTGTACGACGAATCGAACGAAGAGGCATCATCATGCGTCGACGGCGACGACGACGACGATCGAAGGCGCGCGAGTCGGGGTGCGAACCTTGCGGAGGATGTCCGAGCCGCTCTGCGCGACCGCGGCGGAGAACGCCCACGCGTACCCCACCACCATTTTCGACTTCGAGTTCCTCCCGCCGGCGTAGCGCGCGCGAAGAGACTGGCGCGTCCCGCGGCTTCGATCGATCGGCGTTCTGGAGACTGGCTCGATATGGCGCCCCCGGTTCCGCCACACCAGCTTTTCAAAAGTGCCGTTGGATGCAGAACGACGCGCGCGCGGGCGGCGTCGACGCGATGGGGCGCCTCGTGAAGAAGAGCGAGGCGCGCGGGGATATCGCCGGGAAGCAAGGCACGCTCTTCGGGTTCCTCACGTCGTCGCGCAAGCCCCTGGTGGACGTGAACGACAAGGTCGCGCCGTCGGCGCGCGGCGACGGCGACGAGAAGAATCCGGCGACGGACGCGGGCGACGTCCCGTCCTCCTTCGCGCGCGTCGTCGCGCGCGCGCCGCCGCTCGCGAGGGACGACGATCGCCGCGAGGATGACCCCGCGGAAGACGACGCGAGCGCGCGGCTCGCGATGCGCCCGCCGCCGCGCATGGCGGACGCGCTCGTGAAGATGGAGCGCGCGATCGAGGGCTGGGGAAGACTGTTCGCGTCCCATCGACGCGCGCGGCATCGCGACGACGCGGACGCGCTCGCCGCGTCCAACGCCGCGCGCGTCGCGTCGTCCGTGTCTTCACTGTCGTCCGCGTCGTACGAGCACCGCGTCGCCGCGGTCGCGTCCGCGCGGTGGCAGCGCGCGGGCGCTCGGTCGTGCATCGCCCATCGATGCCTGCGCGCGCGGGAGTCGCACCCGTCGTCGACGCGGCCGCGCGCATCCGGCCTCTCGCTCGGCAGAGAGACGGACGCGCGCGCGCCCGGCGGCGGCGCGGGCGGCAAGCGCGCGCTCGAGATGACCGCGCACGCGCTGATGTTCGACGCCGTGAGAGAGCTGGGCGTGTGCCACCTCCCGCGGGACCCGCGCGAGACGGACGCGGCGCAGACGTCGTCAGGTGCATTCTGGTTACACTGATCCCCATACGACCGCGTTGGCGTGGTGAACGCCGATCCTTAAGGACTTTCGCCGTCGTCTCTCTCCTCCCACCCCTCGCTTTCAATCCCGACACACCTCGGCGCCTTTCAACTCCATCTGACGCCTTTGAACTCCACCCCGACGTTCGCTTCGTATGGACAATTACCCTCAGCGGGCGACCCGGTGGCGTCGTGCGCGTACTCGCCGAACGGCGGGACGCACCTCGCGGTGGCGACCGCGCGCGGGCTGCTGTGCGTGCAGCGCGCGGATACCGTGCGCGTCAGCGATGGGGAGCTGTACGAGCCTTCGTTCGCGAGGAGAGGGCTCGGGAGCGGCGGGATCGGACGAGCCGGGAGCTCGCTGAGTTCCATCGCGTGGGGCGGCGGATCAGGCGGCGTCGCCGCCGTCAGCGGCGACTCGAACGCCGTTGAAGTCTTCGACGTGTGCGTCGGCGTGACGAAGCGCACGTTCTCGAGCGCGAATCAGATGGGCAGCGGCAGCGTGGGCGACGCCACCGGTCTGTTGGACGTGTGCTTCGTCGGCGACGGCGGGGACAAGGTGCTCGCGTCCGGTCGCCGCGGACGCGCGTTCCTCTGGGACGAGCGGTCCTCGGGCGGGCGCCCGCGCGCGGAGCTCGCGTGCGGCGGCAGCGACCACCGATCGCAGATACACGTCGTCCGCGCGTCCGCGGACGGGCACACCGTGTTCGCGGGCACCGAAGGCGGGTTCGTCCACGTGTGGGACTTGCGGGCGGGAGCCAAGGCGAAGGCGGCGGCGTTTAGCCTCGCGACGCAACAAAAAGTGTCCTACCCGCTCTTGAAGTCGATCGACATCGCGTCGCTCTTGAACGACGTCCCGATGCTTCGCGACGGCCCGAGAGGGAAGGTCACGCGGAGCGCGGTGTACTGGTGCGAGCAAGACCCGCTGGATCCGCGTCGGTTGGGGTTCCACCTCAGGAGCGGGGTGTCCGGCGTGATCGACCTCGCCGCGGTCGGCGGCGCGCGCGTCTCGCACGCGCACTGCCCGCCGTCGCCGTGGACGATCGCGGAGGACGGCGCGACGGTCGTGGCGTCGGAGATGTACGACGCCAACGCGCTGCGGCATAGGAGGACCGCGGCGTGGGTGGTGAACGCGTCGAGCGGCGCCGGGTGCGCCGCGCTCGCGGTCGGCGCCGCGGGGACGCGCGGGTTGAAATTTTTGGACGTCAGCCCGTCGCCGACGGCGCGGCATTGGGTCCACGGCGTCACCGCGGAGGACGTCGACGCGGACGAGTCCGCGGAAGCGGCGAGGATGGAGAGAGAGATGTTCTCGGAGATGGAGGAGAAGAAGCTCGCGGGCGGGGGGAACGCGATGGACGCGGAGCTCGCGATGGACGCGGGGCGTCGACGTCGACGCGACGGACGCGGACGGTGGTGGCGGGACGATCCGATCGAGCTCTCGGGGCCCGCGTTCGCGGTCGCCGCGCACCCGAACGAGCTGGGGACGATCGCCGCGGGGTCGTGGGGGTCGATGTGTCTCCTCGGGCACCGGTGAAGTACCCTTTTTAGCAGAGATGGAACGATTCGGGTAGCGAGCGATGGAACGATTCGGGTAGCGAGCGCGTCGAGATGCTGCGAGACGAAAACGAACGATGGAAACGTCAATCGCGTTTGCATGTCATCCTCCCTCGCCCACCCTTCAACACGCGCGCGTCGTCACGTCACGTCACGACGCTCGTCTAGCAGCACGACGACTTCGATCCGGAGCCGCCCTTTCCAGAGCCGAGCTTGATCCCCCCGCCGCCGGCGTTTTCTTTGTCGCTCTTCAACCGGTTTTTTATGTCCCGCGCGATTGAAAAGAACGCGTCCTCAACCTTCACGTTCGCCTTCGCGCTCGTCTCGAAGAACGGTATCCCGAACTCGTCCGCGAGCGCCTTCCCCCGCGCGTGCGAAATCACCCGCTTATCCTCCATGTCGCACTTGTTCCCGACTAAGATTTTATTCACGTTCTCCGACGCGTGTTGCTCGATGTTTCGCATCCAGTTTCGCACGTTGTTAAACGACGTCTCGTCCGTGACGTCGTAGGTGAGCAAGATGCCCATCGCGCCGCGGTAGTACGCCGTCGTGATGGTCCGGAAGCGCTCTTGCCCCGCGGTGTCCCATATCTGAAGCTTCACGCGCTTGCCGTCCAACTCCACGGTGCGAATCTTAAAGTCGATCCCGATCGTGGTTATAAACGACGTCGTGAACGAGTCGTCGCTGAACCGCAGGAGCAGGCAGCTCTTCCCGACGCCTGGCGGTGTTCGGATCGAAGGAGGGAGGATCGACGGTCGGCGCGAGGAGAGGCGAAGAGAGCGAACACGAACGCGACGACGCGACGCGACGTCAGATGCGGGGTGGGCGAAGCGAAGACGGACGACGACAGACGCGCGGCGCGATGGCCGCGGGCGGTTGGGGCCGGACGACGCGACGGATCTGACTGCGACGGCGAGACGTCGCGGCCGGCCGGCGGTCTTTTCGCTCGCGCGCGATCGCTCTGCTCTCGCGGGGGCGGGCACCGACGCGGCCGCGGCGAGCGCGCGTCCGCGAGCGCGAAGTCGGGCGACGGGACGCACCGCTGTCTCCGATGAGCAGAAGCTTGATGAGGTGGTCGTACTGCTGGTTCACCGCCCCCATCGTTCGCGACGACGCGACGCTCCGTTCGCCGCGGCGCGATTTCTTCCCCCCGCGACTCTAGTCGGCGGAGAAAAAAGATGCGCGAGGGACGACGCGGCCGGATCTGCGAGCGGCGGCGCCGTCGAACCCCTCTCGCGTTCACGCGTGCGCGCGCGCGTCGCCTACGCGCGTGATTCGTCGACTGCGCCGTGCGTCGTCGCTCACGCGCGCCCCGCTTGTCTCGAACGAGGACGCGGAGAAGCCGCCAAAGTCTGTCACCACTCCGTCTCCTCAACGGCACACGCCACACGCGCGTGATGAGTCGCGTTCGATCGACGGTCGACGGTTCATCGACAGTCTGAGGTGTGTTTTTCACGCACCCCTCGGTTTCAACATTTGATCGCGTCCCCTTTCAACTCGCCGATGAACATATTATTTCGCTTTCGTACGGATCGCACCCGATCGCCGACATCTTCCCTCGGGCGCGCCGACGAAACCACGACACTCCGCCACCGCGCGCCGTCCTCCCTCCACCTCTCTCCCGCGCGCCCCCCCGCGCTACTCCTCCGATGCCCGCCGTCCTCGCGCTCGCGTCTCGCGCGCACGCGATCCCCCGCGCGGCGATCGTCCGCGCGCGCGCGCCGCGCCGCCGCGCCGTCCGCGCGTCGTCCGAAGCGGACGCGGTCGAGACTTCTAATAAAAAGGGCAGCGCGCGAGCCGCGCCGAGGCAGAACGTCGCCGTCGGCGGGCACAACCCCACGGGCGGCGCGTCGGAGATGGACGAAGCGCGCGTCGTGGACCCGTATGGCCTCGTCGAGGACGTGATGACGGCCCCGGCGGCGACGCTGACGCCCGAGCTCGAGCTGGAAGACCCGACCGTGGTCGAGTTTCTCGAGAGGTACAAGGGCGTCCCGGTCGCGAGCGCGGAGAGCGGCGAGTGCGTCGGCGTCTTGTCCCGGCGCGACGTCGAGAAGCTGAAGAACGGCGAGAAGGTGGGGATCACCGTGGAGGACATCATGAGCCATCCTCCGTTCTGGTGCGTCGTCGTCGTCGCTCGCCTCGGCGTCGGTCGAAAACTTTTCGCTCAGTCCTCTCCCCTCCCGTCCCCTCCTCCTCCTCGCTCCTTCGCAGCGTCCGACCGCACGCTCACATCGCGGAGACCGCGGGGATGATGCTCATGCACCGCGTGCATAGGCTCCCGGTCGTGGACGATAAGAAGAAGTCGATCGGAATCGTCACGCGAACGGACATCTTCGAACCGCTCATCGCGAAGCGCGACGACCTGCTTCAGGACCAAGCCGAACGACGGTGCGACGACGACGACGAACGCGACGATCGTCTCTCGGTCGATATTCGAGAGACACCACGCGACCCTCGCCTTCGTCCCGACGACCGAGAGCCCGCTCGTTTCAAAGCACCCCAGCGCGGGTGAGGACCCGATCACGCCGTCGATGAGACTCCCACCCACGCCCGCTCGTCCGGGCAGCTCGGCGCATCGCGACTGGCGTTTGGCGGCGAAGCCCGCGACGCGGCCGCGCGCGTTCGACCGCGGCGCGCCGCTCTCTCGACCGCCGACGCCGACGTCCGACGCCCCGGCGTCCGACACTGTGGTGTCCGACACAGAGAGACTGACGACCTCGTCGCCGCGTCCGAACCCGAACTCGAACCCGAACCCGAACCTCCCACCGGCAGCGTCCCGTGACGCGCCGCGCAGAGCCGCGGCGGCGGCGGAGTCGTTAACGCGGCGTCACGACCCGCGTTCCGGAGTCGGCGCGGGCGAGAGCTGGGAGGAGGACGAGGACGACGCGCGACGCGCGCGGGAGATGCGCGACGACGACGACGACGAGCTGTGGTGAGCGAGTGGTGATGTGTAGAGTAGATGGTACGCGTGACGACGTCACGCGCGCGTGTCGATAGCACGAGCGAACGATGAACCCGCGCCGTCGGGACCGACCCGTCCAGAGTCAGCTCGCGAGGCACAAGCAGCCAGGCCGGCGGGGGGAAAAATCCCGAAACGTCCGTCGGTTTCCCGGTCCGAATTAGGAGTAATCCATCCTTTCGCGACTCGCTCGGGCGCCGCGGCGGCCACACCGGCGAGCGCGGCGTCGCTCGACCGTTCCGTCGATACGCGCCGCGGGCGTGTTGTCGTAGTCCGTCGGGATCGCCGGACGCGCAGCGAACGATGACGCGCGCGGACTACGGCGAAGACGCGCCGAGCTCGCCGCGCGTGCTGAATCAGTGCGATCCGTCGTCGACGGTCGTGTTCGAGACGAGAGACAGCGTGGGATGGCGGCAGTGGGACCCGAAGCACGAGAAGAACCTGTGGGTGTCTAGACCCGCGGATCGCGGCCCGCTGAGCGCGGTGGAGGTGGCGCGCATGGTCCGCGACGCGCCGCGCGTGAAGACGCCGCCGCGGGATCCCTCGGTCGCGATCCCGGACGATCGCCCGTTCCTCCCCGTGTCGTCGCTCCGGCCGGCGTACTACCCCACGGAGCGCGCCGCGCGCGCCTTCGCGGACACGTACGAGCGCCCGACGACCGCGGGCGCGACGGTGTACCGCGTGAAGCGCTTCGGACCGGGGGAGACCGGGGACGGCTTCGCGAGCGGTCGCCGGTCGTCTGAATCGGCGTCGAGATCGAGCTTTTCGCGTCGGCCGTCCACCGCGAGACTCTCCGAGTCCTCCGCGTCGCTCGCGGCGTACGTCAAGCTCGCGCGCGACGACGACGTCGAGCTCGACGCGCGCGCGAAGCGCCAGGTCCACGTCGCGGTGTCGGAGCGCGCGTACACTTCGCACACGGCGCGGCCGACGACGGCGCCGGCGTCGCGAAACGACGGCGGGTTCGCGCGGAATAAGACGTCGCACGCCGCGCGCGCGGGCCGAAGCTCGAGCGGCCTTCGCGGGGAGTGGCGCGGCGCGCACTTCGCCGCGAGCGCGAAGGACGCCGTCGTCGTCGCGGAGGTGGACGCGGACGTTTCGCGCGGGGGCGGCGGCAGCGGGGGCGGGGTGGGGAGGTACGGGATCGCGCGCGCGCTGCGGGACGCGAGCGAATCGCACAAGGGCGACTCGACGCGTTGCCGGTCCCTGGGCGGGCTCACAGGAGGCGCGCCGAGGGAGAGGGAGCCCGCGCGCGGGACGTTCCGCGCGCGGGGGGGGAAACCGCGGCCGTCGAGCGCGTTCGTGCGCGAGGAGACGACCGCGGGGGAGGTGCGGTCGACGACGCGGCCGATGAGCGCGTTCGTCCGCCGCGGCGGCGGCGGCGGAGAGACGACGCCGCGCTCGACGACGCGCGCGTCGGCGTCGACGTCGACGTCGACGCGCGCCGTCGGGAACGGCCTCGGCGGCGGCGGCCTCCCCGTGGACGACGACCTTCTCGCGACGCTCACGGTCACGCCGAGTAAGTTCTCGACGAAACCCGCGTCGCACCTCTCCGGGGGGGCGGGGTTTGGGGCGAAGAAGAGGGCGTCGTTCGCGCGGTCAGTTCGCCGGAGCGGTTCGCCGGCGTCGTCGGAGACGTCGTCGGCGTTCGCCGGGGACGGGGACGGTCGCCCGCAGGCGATGATATCGTCGTCCGCGCACTTGAAGCGGGTGAAGGACATCGGGAGTTCGCTCAACGCGCGACAGATGCGGTGGGTCGCGCGGACGATGGAGACGACGAGGAAGGCGATACGGGAGGAGCGGTCGTACGGAGGGGATTCGAGCGACGGGGCCGCGCGGGCAGCGATGGAGACGTGACAGAAACAGATCTGATTCTGATGACTCAAAAACGTAAACGCCGCGCCGCGAACATCGGATCGTCCGTCGTCGTCGAGCCGAGTCGCCGCAGGTTTCGCGCGCCACTCGTTCGCGCGCGATGGGGAACGGGTCGCGCAGCCGACGGCTGCGGGAGGCGATGGCCGCCGGGACGGCCACCGCGGAGGCGGGCGATGACCCGAACGCGGCGCGGAGGGCGCAGAAGAAGGCGCACAAGGCGAGGCAGCGGCGACGGAAGAACGAGCGACGGCACGACGCGGTGCGAGCCATCGTCTCGAGGTTAGCGCCGCCGGCGAGCGGCGACGCGTTCACGCCGCTCGAGAAGACGAGGGCGTGGGACGGCGCGCCGCCGATCGACTGGTCGACGATGCGCGCGTCGTGCGACCCGGCGAAGATGGCGTACGACGGCGACGAGGCGAGCGCGAGCGCCGCGAACGCCGCGAGCGCCGCCGTCGTCACCGTTCGCGCGAAGAGGAAGCGCTGGCAGGTGGAATCGTTCGCGGTCGTCCTCCGCGAGCTCCAGCGCGAGCACGAGCGCGGCGGCGGCGGCGGGAATGGCGGCGACGACGCGCGACGGCTCAAGGTTGTGGATTTCGGCGCCGGGAGCGGGAACCTCACGCTCCCTCTCGCGGCGGCGTTCCCGTCGATGGACTTCGTCGCCGTGGAGATGAAACGTCGAAGCGCGGATCTCGTATCCCAACGCGCGGCGGCGGCGGGGCTGAGCAACGTGACCGTCCTGTGCGGGATGATCGAGCGCGCGGAGATCGGGCCGTTCGACGTCGGCGTCGCGCTGCACGCGTGCGGGAACGCGACGGATCACTCCATCGCGCGGTGCGTGCGCGCGAACGCTGCGTTCTTAGTGTCGCCCTGCTGTATCGGCAAGCTCAAGTTTTCCATCGCCGGCGGGTCGTCGTTCAGCGCAAACGTCGTCGACTACAAAGACACCGCGCTCGGCTCCAGACCCGAGCGCGAGGCGGGGGCGGGCGCGGCGGCGACGAAAGCAAGCGAAGACGCGAGGAACGACGACGTCGTCGTGTGCCCGCCGGTCGAGGCGATCACGCACCCGCGGTCGCGATGGCTGTCGACGCAGCTCGCGAGCGAGAATGAATTCGCCGCCCTCGCGGCGGCGGCGGACACGGGCCACGCCGCCGGCGTCCCCGGCGGCGACGCGCCGTCCGACGACGTCCTCGACATCGGACGCGCCGCGAAGACGCAGGTGGAGCTCGATCGCGCGGAGGGCGCGAGGGAGGCTGGGTACGTCGTGAGAACGCTCGCGGTGCTCAACGCCGCGGAGGCGCCGCCGAACAAGTCGGACCTCATCGTCGGCGCGCGGAGGGGGCGGTGGCGAGACGCGTTCGAGCGACTCGCGGTGGCAGTGAGTGCTTAATTCGTAATAAAAATACACGATGACATCGTCGTCGTCGTTAGTTCTATCGCACGCTTCTAGCTAATCGGCGTCTGCTTCTCTTTCCCTCTTCCTCCGCCTCGCGCCGCGGATGCGGCTTTTTCCTTCTTCTCCGCGGCGCGCGCGCGGTCTCTCTCCTCCTTCTCCTTCTTCTCCTTCTCCGTCTCCGTCTCCTCGAACGTCTTCAGCTTCCGTCGCTTCGGGCCGAACGGCCCGGGCGGGGGCGCGTACCCCGGCACCGCCCTCCCGAGCGCGCGACGTAAGATCCCTCGTAACTTCCGCGCGTCCTCGTGCGCGACCAGCCCGGGCTCGTTCGCCTTGGTCGCGTTTTCGAGCATGACTTCGAAATCCGACGCGAAATCCCCGGCGCTCCGGTGCTCGCCGCTGATGAGCCGCGCGGCGATCGTCGCGAGGTCCACGGGCACGGCGATCTGTTCGTGGTACCCCGGGTCGTCTTCTTTCGACGGCGCGCGGTAGAACAAGTCCGCGAGCCGCCGCCCGTGCGCGTCCGCGTGCCGTTCGATCGTCTCCATCACCCGGCACATCGTCTTCGCCGTCGTCGCCGTCAGCGGCGCGCGCATCGCCGCCGTCTCCGGAAGCCACAGCGTGGGGCTCTTCGGCCCGGGCGGCTTCGGTTCTCGCGCGTGCCCGCCCTTGTCGAGGTCGTTCAGCCACTCCTCCTCCAAGTCCGCGATGTACCGAAGCTTGTGCGCGCCGGATTTTTTGTCGTGCGCGGTGCACAACGCAGCGTACCACGCGTCGTCTTCGGCCCAGTAGACGGAGAGACGCCTGCCGACGAGGCTCTCGCCGCGCGGGGGAGCGCGCGTCTCTTTCCCGCGCGCTCCTCCCTGCGTCGTCGCGTCTCCGTCGGCGACGTTCGCGGCGGCGGCGAGGGGCACGAACGCTTCGATCGCTTTCGCGCGGAACAGTTTCCTCAGCGCCGCCGCGTCGTCCGCGACGGTGGTACTGAACGTGTTCCCGGCGCGCGGGGACTTGCCGGCTTGCTTTTCGTTTTCGTGCGCGAAAAACGCGAAGAGGTCCGCGTTGTCGAACACCCACTCGCACTCCGCGCAAAACTCTCGAACGCTCGCGTACGCCCTGTGCTTCGTCTTCCGCTCGATGCTCTCGAGGTCGACCGGGTGCGACGCCTCGTCGTAGTACTCCGGGTGGCGCGACTTTGGAGGGAGCCGGCGGCAAAACGACGCGTCGAGAAATCGCTTCTCGCCGCCGTCGCCGCCGCAGTCGTCGTCGTCGCGCGCGCCGTGGAGAATGTCCAACACCGCGAGGCAGCGCTCGGATTCCGCCGTCGAGAGTCGCGGTCGACGCGTCGGGGACGACGCCAAGGAGGGAGCGTCTCCGGCGCCGACGGCTCGCGACGTCACCGGTTTCGCGATGAGCGCCTCCGCGGCGGCGGCGGCGTCGAGCCTCGCGCGCGCGTCGTCGTCCCGCGTCGTCCCGGGCCGCTCTGGCGAACAGCCGCCTCGCGCGCCGGGGAGGGATAAAACGTCGAGAACACCGCCAGGGATCGGCGCGCCGACCTCGATGTTGTACTTTCGAGCCATGTACTCCGACGCGATGCCGTTCGGTCGCCGTCCGCTCTTTGGCTTCGGAACCGGCGACGGCGTCGGCGTCGGCGGCGTCCCTCGGCGGGTCTTCCCGCGCTCCGCCCTCGCGTCGGTCGTCATCCCCTCGTCGTCCTCCGTCTCGATGGCGATCTCGATGACGTTCGGCGCCGCCTTCGCCTTCTCTCTCGCGCGAGGACGCGTCTTCGCCGCGTCGCTGGCTCTGCCTCCGCCCGTCGGCCGCGCGGACGCGATCTCGTCGAGCGTCGAACTCCTCGGCGGCGTGTCCGGGAGCGCGCCCGCGGTCCACCCCTCGCTCGACCCAGACGCGTTCGCGTCCACCGCGCACTCGATCCCGACGCGCCGCTCGTACCGCTCGTACAGACGCGTCAGCGTCGACTTCGACGAGCTCTTCACCGGGGTGGGCGCGTGGGGGGGCGCCGCGGTCGCGGTCGCGGTCGCGGTCGCCGCGCGCGCGCCGGGGTGGTCCCACGCCGTCACGCGGTTTCGAAGCGTCCACTCATTCAGCATGTGCAGCGGAACGTTCGCCTCGCGCGTCCAGCGCGACGCGTCGTCCGCGGCGGCGGCGGCGGCGGCGGCGGCGGATAAGGACTCGCACGGGACGACGAGATACTCTCTCTCGGTGACGCCCGTGAGCTCGTCGATCGCGACGCGCTCGCGAACGATGTGCCTCGGCGGCTCGTCGGCGGCGGCGGTTCTCCTCGCGCCGCGTCGCGCGGGCCACGCCGCCAGCGCGTCCCACCGCACGTGCGCGTGGAGCGCTCGAAGCGACATCCCGAGCGCCGCGACGGATCGCGCGCGCTCGACCTCGCCGATCCACGCGCTCCTCGACGTGCGACGGACCCACTCCGCGCCGCGCGCTTTCCTTCTGTCGCCGCCGCCGTAGACGCCGTGACGCGGCTCCAGCCGTCTCACGCCGGCGGTTCTCGCGAGCTTTCGAACGACGTCGCGCGGGAGCGACACTGCGGCGCGGTGGAACAGCGAGGGCGGCACGAAACGCCCGAGCTCGGACGGCCCGACGCCGTCGCCCTCTAGCACGAAGTTCCGGTCGTCCTCCTCGTCGCGCGGGGCGACTTTCTCGTCCACGAAGGACGCGTGCCACGCGTCTTCGAACGCGTTGACGTGCGTCGCGCGCTCCAACTGAAGCAGCCTCGGCGCGAGGTCGGACGCGAACGCGGCGTCGCACACGGACGCGATCCACCCTAAACGCCAGGATTGGTCGCCCCAGCGCCCGCCGAGGACGCCGAACAGGTCGTGCTCGAGCTGCAGCAAGAGGGTTTTCACCGAACCGAGCTTGCACGTCGCCGCGGAGGCGTCCGCGGTGGTCAACGTCGTGATGAGCGCCGACGACGGCGGCGGCGACGGCCAGTCGAACCTGTACGCCGCAGCCACCCTGTCGATGAAGTTCGGGCCGCGCTGCGCGACGGTCGCGTCCAACCCCGTCGCTCTCGCGAGCGCGAGGTGACGCGCGACGGCGTAGCGGTTGTCGTACTCCACCGCGAGTTTCCACGCGGCGTCGCCTCGCCAGTCCACGACGCCGTCTTCTCCCCCCGTCGTCGTCGCCACCGCGCGGGACATCGCCGTCGCCGCCGCGAGGCCCCGCGGGCGCCCGTCCGCGCGGAAAAAGTCGTCGTCGCCGTCGTCGTAAGAGGATACGATGACGTCCATCGCGACGTCGAGGTCGTCGCCGCCGCCGTCGATGCCGGAATCGAATCGCAATCGAATCGAGCTGCGTCGGTCGCCGCGAAGAACGGGCGGCGACGCCCCCGCCGTCGCGGTTTCCCTCGCCGCCGTCGCCGCCAACTCCCACGCCGTCCTCGCGTCGTTCTCAATCTTCGCGATCCCTCGCTCCGTCACCGCGCCCGTGTGCTTCAACACGGCGAACATCTTCGCGTCCATGGGGTGCTGCGGGATCTCGTCCCCGACGACGGGGCCGAGACGCGCGAAGGCGCCGCACGCGGCTTCGTCCGTGACGTGGGTCACCCCGCCCGCGCCCTCGCGCGGGTCGGCGCAGAAGAGCTTGCCGTGGGAGACCCAGTACGGTCGCCCGCTCGCGTCCGCGCCGAGCTGCGGGACGCGAAGCGGGGGGTTGTGCGCGATTCGCATGCGCGGGTCGTCCTGTTGTGGTGAAGGTGAAGGAGGCGATGGGGGGGGGGGGGGGGGCCCCACCCAAGAAATCCATTGGATCGGATCGTATCGCGCGCGTCCCCCCCGGGGAGGCGCGGCCGGGAAATGTGGCGGGGGCCTTTGGGAACGTCCGGTTCCCTCTGGAATGTCCCCCTAAAGTCCCGGGGGTTCTTTTGCCCTCCAAGGGAGAAAGGTCGAGGGGGGACCCCTCCAAAAAAAACCCCCCCCCCCCGGGATCTCAAAAGGGCGGGTACGGGGAAAAAAAAAAAAAAGCCACCAGAGAAAAAAAAACCCAAACCCACCTTG